>NC_133777.1:35014206-35070905 GCF_003597395.2 Chelonoidis abingdonii
GGGCCTGAGGAGAGAGTCTACATAGCCAGACAATCCTGCTGTCAGGGTGCCAATGCCTGAGATGATGGAGTGTCCAGGATTCCCAGGTTTATGTATCTTGGGTAGCAGATAGAATACTCCTGGTCAGGATTCTAGGGGTGTGTCTGTGTAGCTTTGTTCCTGTGCTATTTCAGGGAAAACCCTGACCAGGGGTTTTCTATCTGCTACCCAAGATCCATAAATCTGGGAATCCTGGACACTCCATCATCTCAGGCATTGGCACCCTGACAGCAGGATTGTCTGGCTATGTAGACTCTCTCCTCAGGCCCTATGCTACCAGCACTCCCAGCTATCTTCAAGACACCACTAATTTCCTGAGGAAAATACAATCCATTGGTGGTCTTCCAGAAAACACCATCCTGGTCACTATGGATGTAGAAGCCCTCTACACCAATATTCTACACAAAGATGGACTACAAACCATCAGGAACAGTATTCCCGATAATGTCACGGCAAACCTTGTGACTGAACTTTGTGACTTTGTCCTTACCCACAACTATGTCACGTCTGGGGACAACATATACCTTCAAGTCAGCGGCACTGCTATGGGTACCTGCATGGCCCCACAGTATGCCAACATTTTTATGACTGACTTAAAACGCTTCCTCAGCTCTTGTCCCCTAATGCCCCTACTCTACTTGCGCTACATTGATGACATCTTCATCATCTGGACCCATGAGAAAGAGGCCCTTGAGGAATTCCACCAGGATTTCAACAGTTTCCACCCCACCATCAACCTCAGCCTAGACCATTCCGCACAAGAGATCCACTTCCTGGACACTACAGTGCAAATAAGCGATGGTCACATAAATACCACCCTATATCGGAAACCTACTGACTGCTATACTTACCTACAGTATGGCTGTTCTTTGTTCACTACTAGCTAATGATCAGTAGCTGGTCTTTGTGAAGTGAATTTGATGCTTTCAGGTCATTTTCTAATGGCCAAGTGTCCACAGCGTAACTGGTAGTTAGCATCACCTGTGCTGTCAGTCAAGCAAAAAGCCCAGGTTAAGGAATCAGAGAGTGACCTATCTGTTCACTTCAGGGTGCGTTCTTTCCATGCGAGGTCAAGGGGCACGTGCATGCACGAGGAAGCTTTTCCAGCCCCTATCTGTGCAATACCTGTTCTGAGAATAAACAGATGACTCCTCTCTGCAGGCCAGCACCTTCTGGAGCGTTAAGCTGACTTCAGGGTCTCTTTTTAAGGATAAAACAAACAAGATGAAGCAATACAATTATGCAAAAGAAAACCTGCAGGTTTAACACAGAAATTATTCATTGTCTTTATTATCTGTCAGGAACCTGAGGATCAAGTATGACACCAAACTGTGTGTCAAATCTGAGAGCCTTACATTCTTTTTCCTTTCTTAACTTGCTTTTTACTGAGGCAAACTTCCAATAGCTTTAGGCTCAGGTTTATTGTTACAATGAGACAACATCTTTTATCCCAAAAGTGCCCAAAACACTTTTGAATTTTTATATGCAGGAACAGAGCCGCCCAGAGAAGGGGGCAAGTGGGGCAATTTGCCTCAGGCCCCGCAGGGGCCCCCACGAGAGTTTTTCGGGGGCCCTGGAGCAGGGTCCTTCACTCACTCTGAGGGACCCGGAAAACTCTTGCGGGTCCCCGGGCCCCCGGAGCTTCTTCCGTTCCCGGTCTTCGCCGGCAGGAGGCCTTTCTGTTCCGGTACCCACCTTTGAAGTGCCCCGAGGACCTGCGGTGGGGGCTCCCTGCCGCCAAATTACTACTGAAGACTCGGCTGCACTGCGGCAGCGGGTCCTGCTTCGGTGGTAATTCGGCAGTGGGGGGGCCCGCTGCGAGTCTTCGGGCCACTTCGGCGGCGGGTCCCAGAGCGGAAGGACCCCCCCACCGTCGAATTACTGCCAAAGCGGGGACCCCCCCGTGTCATAAACAGATAGCTAAGGGTTAATGTTTCTTTTACCTGTAAAGAGTTAACAAAAGGAACCAAACACCTGACAAGAGGACCAATCAGGAAACCGGATTTTTCAAAGCTTAAGGGAGGGAATGTTTGGCTCTGTGTCTTTTGTCTGGCTCTCAGCTATGAGAGAGGATCTTTTCTATCTGTAAGCTTCTAATCTTCAGTTTCCCAGTTGTAAGTACAAAGTTAGCAAAAGTATAGTCTTTTAAATTGTTTTGCTGTATTTGCATCTGTGTATCTGGCTGGTGGAGTCTTTATGTGTATTTGGCTATAAGTACTTTAAATTGTATTGTTTTTGGGTAAGGCTGTTTATCCTTTTCTATTGTTTATTCATTTTCTATAAGTTAAAAACCCTGTATCTTACCATCTAGATTACAGAGAACTGTTATTCTATTCTTTTTCTTTTTTTTTTATTAAAGTTTTGCTTTTTAAAGACCTGTTGATTTTTTTTCTAGTTGACCCACCAGGAAATTGACCCACCAGACCGGAATTGGGAGAAAGGAAAGACAGGGGGAGGGGGAAACTGCTCTCTGTGTTTAACTCTCCTAGTGTCCCAGGGCGGGAAGAAGCTAAGGGGGAAGAGAGATAGAATCTTTTCTGTTTCCTTGTCTTTGGGTTTGTCTCTTTGTGGAAGAGAGGAGACATGCTTCTTGGTATTGTGATGTAAAGAGGTTGCATCAGTAACTCTCAGGTTAGTCCAGAGAGGAAATTCTGGGTGGGAGAGAGGTGGGGGGAATGGTTTATTTCCCTTTGTGGTAAGACTCAGAGCCTCTGAGTCTTGGGGTACCCCAGGGAAGGTTTTGGGGAGACCAGAGTGAGCCAAGACACTGGAAATTCTTGGCTGGTAGCAGCAAGATCAAATCTAAGCTGGTAATTAAGCTTAGAGGGGTTCATGCTAGCTTCTCAGGTTATGAACGCTAAGGTTCAAATCGGAGTACGAAAGCTATGATACCCCGCCACCGAAGACCCCAGGCCCCCGGAATCCTCTGGGCGGCCCTGTGCAGGAATCACCTAGCACTGAAATGCAGTGCCCCCTCCCCACACAGAGGAGAAACAGAGCAGCACACAGCAACGCTGCAAACAGTTTAGGACAGGAAGTAAAGAATAATATAGTTCTGGAGTAATGCTGTAATGGGGTATGTAGGTACATGTAATAACCCAGGTTGGAATTTTGCTGTGACACTGGTATGGTGAAAAGTGTCATGGGATCTTGTGATTGGTGACCCCAAATGCTCAGGACCTCTGGTTGGATCTCATCCAGAAGGCTGCTCTGACAGCAGCACAGCACTGTCTAAAGCCATAGTGGTGCTAAGTCCATACTAAACCAATAACTGAGACTTCTTCTCTAAATCCTCATGCGTCCAGGAAACATTGGAGGTGGGCCCAGCCTGCCAGACAGATTTTATAAATTGGAACGCCAATCGTATTTTGTTACAGATGCCTCTCAGATGCGGCTTGTGTCTGTGGGTGAGTCATTCCTAATTCAGAAACCTCCCAGAGCCAGGAGAAAAATGGTGCTCTGCTTGGACAAGTGAAAGCTAATGGGTTAATACCATAACTTTATGGTATTATAACATTTGCAAAGGCAGTATAATAAAATAGCTGTAGCACACGAAGAATATCAAGACACTTTACAAGACATGAAGTGTGCCCTGGCAACACCTGAAATGTCTAGACAGTGGTATCCACTGGTTCACAGTTAGGCAGGGACTCAGACTTGTATAGTGTCATGAGGAGAGGACCTCTGGATCGCTAGAGTATTTTGATGCCAGGGGAGCCTGGTGATATGTTAGTCTGGCTAACGTCCTGTGACACTGCTAATGAGGTGACATGCTTGGAACCCAGGACTCAACTTCTGTATCCAGTGCAAGAAACCTCAGATCTGGTATGAAGTCCCAACTCACTTCCCACCTGACTGCCGTCCAAAGAATTGAGGATAGAGGAATCTGGACAACTCTCCCATGGCTGATATGGTGAATCTGGATACTGGAAGGCTGCTCATCCTCTTCTGAACTCTCCCCACAAGTCGATTCTCTGGGAGAGTTCTTCTTTCTTTGCCTGTCCTAGGGCCTGTCTCCACTGTGACTGAAATGATGTGTGGCTTCCACCCTGTTCCAAACACAGTTAACATGTTGTAGTGGATCAAGCTTCTTGTTTTTATTCACAAAAGGAGTCGCAAATGGCTCATTGTTTATTTATTTGTATTATGGTAGTAACCAAAGGTAGCAGTGAGATTGGGGCTCGTTGTTCTAGGCACAGCACAAACACAGCGTAAGAGACTGTTCTTGCCCTGAAGAGCTTACAATCCAAACAGACAAAACAGATGAAGGACAGATTACAACGATGCCATTTACAAGGAGAAACAACACAAAGCTTTGTCCTACTCTTCTCCTCATGGTTGGCTGTTCCCAGAGTTCCTCTTGAAAAGCTGCTCAGACCACACTCTAGATCAGGGGTAGGCAACCTATGGCACGGGTGCCGAAGGCGGCACGTGAGCTGATTTTCAGTGGCACTCACACTGTCCAGGTCCTGGCCACTGGTCCGGGGGCTCTGCATTTTAATTTAATTTTAAATGAAGCTTCTTAAACATTTTAAAAGCCTTATTTACTTTACATACAACAATAGTTTAGTTATACATTATAGACTTATAGAAAGGGACCTTCTGAAAAGGTTAAAATGTATTACTGGCACGCGAAACCTTAAATTAGAGTGACTAAATGAAGACTCGGCACACCACTTCTGAAAGGTTGCCGACCCCTGCTCTAGATCCTCCATCTCTCTGGAAAGACACTCTCGTCTCCCTCATGTCCAAATGAGCAATGAGTCAGCTGCAGTAATGAGTCAGTGAAACACACTTCTAACAGGGTCTTTGTCTGCCAACAGAGCGGGGGCTTCAATCAAACACTGCCAGCCTGTTATATCATGGTACTAGCAACAACTATGTTTCAGCTGTTTTATCTAGTGAGGTCCCTGGCATTGGTTTCCTTTATCAATAAGAAGAGGGCTTTTCTTTCTTTAGCCTAACCCTCTAGATCTAGACAGCGTAGCACAGTCTGATAACGGTGCTCTAAGACCGTTCTCAATCCCTGTTCAGAGCAGTCAAGGATACCATGTCAGCTGTTTCAATAGCCTTAGAGCTCTTCTGTTCCCTGGAGGCTTCCCTCTCTGTTTCAACCCTTGCTCTTTCACTAATGAGGGTCCTATTCTAAGCCATTTCAGCTGCAGGCTTCCTCTCCCTATGGAGACTTAGCTGTACAGTAACTCCTCGCTTAACATTGTAGTTATGTTCCTGAAAAATGCAACTTTAAGCGAAACTATGTTAAGCGAATCCAATTTCCCCATAAGAATTAATGTAAATGGGGGGGAGGTTAGGTTCCAGGGAAATTTTTTTCACCAGACAAAAAAATCTATATATTTTATAGATATACACACAATATACGTTTTAAAGAAACAACTTAATACTGTTCACAGCTATGATGATTGTGAAGCTTGGTTGAGGTGGTGAAGTTAGAGGGTGGAAGAGGCAGGGATATTTCCCAGGGAATGCCTTGCTGCTAAATGATGAACTAGCACTCGGCTGAGCCCTCAAGGGTTAACATGTTGTTAATGTAGTCTCTCACACAAGGCAGCATGAAAATGAGGGAGGGGAGACAGCATAGCAGACAGAAACAGACACACACCTTGTGTGTGGGAGAGAGAAAGAGATGCACACTACCCCTTTAAGTAATCTGACCCACTCTTAAGTGCATTGTCTTTTTAAGTGGATCAGGAAGTTGAGAGAGCAGCTGCTGCCCAAACTCTCTCTGTCTGTGTCCCCTCCCTGCTCTATATGGAGAAGGGGTAAGTGGCGTGCAGGAGCAGGACTGGGAGGATGTGGACAGGACTCCAGGGCAGCCTGCGGAGGTGGCACTGCTGTCTCAGAAAGCCACTGTGACTGGCAGCCAGCCCAGGACCATTGTGTGTGTGACCCCCCTTTTCCTCACTGGGTTACTCAGGAGCAGGCAACACTCACCTCTTTGCCTGGGTGCCTGATGTTGTTGACATTAAAGAAGATCCTGAGTATCCCAGTGGTGCTGTTGGATAGGTGGGAATCCTCTGTTCACCCCTCTGCTGCAGTTCCTTTACTCCTCAAGGAATTTAAAATTGGTGGTGCCTCCACCTGGCTGGCCCCTGTATACATGCAATGGTGTGCCTTGGGAACCTCCAGGAATAAAGCTATTCCAATAATAAATAATAATGTAATCTGTGGCATGGGTGTAACTCAAAAATACCAATTATAAATTATATTCAATATACTTAGATTAGAGTTAACACACCCTTACTTAACAACTTAATCAGGCTCTAACAGTCTGAGATTATATCTCACTACTAATTTAAATCCGCAGGGGGCAGTTGAATAAAATCAATTAAATACAGCAGGGGTCGGCAACCGATGGCACGCGAGCCAATTTTTAATGGCATGCGGCTGCCTGCTGGGATTTCACGTGCCATTAAAAATCCTGCCGACGTGGCAAGCCGCGGGGTCCACGGTCCCAGGCTGGCATGCCAGCCCGAGCGTAGCAAGCTGCCACCCCCTCCCCCGCCATCCCCTAGAGCCCTGCCGCCGCACGCGCAGTTCTCTGGGGGCTGGGACTAGGCGCTCCTGCGGGGCAGCGTTTGGCTCCATGGGGAGGGAAAGACACTCCCCACTCATCCGGAGCCCTGCTGCCACACGCACAGCGCTCTGAGGGGCGGGGCAGGGCTCCAGATGAGCGGAGAGCCTCATGGTAAGGGGGCCGAGTCCGGGGCCGGCAGGGGGGGTTGAGTAAGGGGTGGGGGCAGTCAAGGGACAGGGAGCAGGGTGGGTGGGATCCCGGGGGGTGGTTAGGGGTTGGGGTCTCTGGATGGGGCAGTCAGGGAGCAGAGGGGTTGGATGGGGCATGGGAGTCCCGGGGGTCTGTTTAGGGGGTGGACAGGGGTCAGGGCAGTCAGGGGACTGGGAGCAAGGAGGGTCCTGGGGGAGCAGTTAGGGTGTGTGTGGGGGTCTCTGGAGGGGGTGGTCAGGAGACAAGGAGCTGTGGGGGGTTGGATGAGTCAGGAGTTCTGGGGGATCCTGTCAGGAGGCAGAGATGTGGAGAGGGGTTGGGGCAGGCAGGGAGCAGGGGTGGGGGGTTGTATGGGTCCAGAGTTCTGGGGTCCTGTCAGGAGGCGGAGAGCAGTTAGATAGGCATGGGAGTCCAGGGGGTCTGTCTGGGTGCCGGGGTGTGGATAAGGGTTGGGGCAGTCAGGGGACAGGTAGGGGGTAGGGTCCTAGGGGGACGCAGTCAGGGATAAGGGGCAGGGGTCCCAGGAGGGGTAGTCGGGAACAAGGAGTAGGGGGTTGGAGGTTCTGGGGCGGACAGTCATCCAGCCCTCTGCCCTGAGCCTGACCCACCCTGCCCCCACACACACACCTAGCCCTCTGCCTGAGCCTGCATCCTCACACACCTCAATGCCTCTGCCTGAGCCCTGTACCACCCAGTCTTCTGTTGACTCCTTCACCCCCCCATGCCCCACCCTACTGGCACCCCCACACATACCAGCTTCCCTATCCTGACACCTGAACCCCCCACATCCCGCAGCTCCCTATCCTGATTCTTGTGTAACCCTCCCCCTCTGAGTTGCAGCAACAAGGGCCGGTTCAGTATCCAGGGGTTCTGTTTCAGTAACACATGCATAACCGGCTCGAGCCCCACCCAGTGACCTGGACACTTACATACCACCCCCCCGGGCACTCTAGGAGGCAATACTTCCCCTCTCGCAAGCATGAATCTGATGTGTAGCAAAATCTTTTTAATACAGGAAGGAAAATGCGGCATCCCATTGAGAAACACTACAAACAGAGTTATAACACAAACCATAAACAAAACCCACCTCCAAGTACATTTGGCAATGTCTTTTCCCCTTAGGGTCTAAGTCCAATCACCAAAAGTCCAACAACCCAAAAGTCTCTGGTCAGTGCCACCCCAGAATTCAAGAGTTTATCTGTAAATTTACCCCCCCAGCCTGGTGGAACATGGGGGGGAAGTCCCAACACGGGTATTAAGGGGCACCTTACATGGGCCAGAGCCAACTTCTCCGCCTCTCCGGAAGTTCTGCTGCAGCCTTCACCACAACCAACTCCACCCCCACCAGCTGTGCTGCTCTTCCAGCCGCCCTGCAAACCACTTCACTCCACTCACTGTTCCACGGCTGCTCCAACATGCTGCAACTGCTCCGCTTTGCAGCCACTTAACAATAGGGTCTTCAGGCTCCCCACTAGTTAACACAGCACTCAGTGATCTCAGTTCATCTTTCAGAGTTCAGCTCTTAGTAGGGGAGCGCTGGTGCTGGTGACCATTGGTTCCAAATGAATTCAGCTCAGCAGTCTCTGACAGACTCCTAGGGAATAAAAGTAGCTTCTACTCTTTAACAGTGGAGAGAGAAGGACATGCAATTGGTGGTCCAGGCCCTCAAAAACCAGCCCATACCATCAAGGCGCACACACAGTCCAACCAGCCCCTCCACTCACCAGGACTTGGAACCATCTCCTTGTCTAGCAAATGTCATTTAATTTATATTGAGACATTTCTGTTATAAAGCAGTCTCATAGTTCCTCATTCACATAATCAGCTGGCAACACTTTATTTATCCTGCCCCAATATGAAGAAATTGGAGGGTCCCAGAGCTGTCAAAATAACCATCCCAGGCTCCTTGCTGGGTGTGCCTATGCAAATATTTGAGACTTCACATTCCCAACATTCTTTCCACACTCCCACAATTCACCACCGATGTCAGTTACAGCTCATCCTGACTCTGCTTACACTCGCACCCCCCACTTCCCCAGCCCCCCAATCCAATGCACCCACACATCCTCATCCCCGCCTGAGCACCAATGGAGCCCTACATCCCACTCACATTCCACCTGCACCCTTTAACCAAATGGGATCTGCCCAGGTGAGTGCCCCCACACCAACACCTCCCTGCCAACCTAAGCCCCCTCCTTCATTCTAGCTCCTTGTCAGACCCTTCACCCCCAGCCCTGTGCTCAGCACTCCCACTCTCAGCTCAGTGCAGAGAGAGGAAGAGAATGGCCCAGAACCAGGGAGAAGGTAGGTACCCGCTGAACGGGGCAGGGCTGGGATCCCAGACTGCACCGGGCTGAGCGGGTCCGGCAGCCAGGATCCCGGCTGGCAGGAGCAGCATGGAACCCCTGAGCGGCAGTAGGCTGAGCCGCTCAGCCCACTGCTGGTCTGGGGTCCGCCTGCTGGCCTGCACAGTCCGCTGTAGTCTTCTGGGGTTCTGGCTGCAAGATCCTTCCCACTGTGCTGGGGTCCAGCCGCAGGCCCCACTCAGCCACTCCAGCCTAGGTGAACAGAACCGACCAGCAGTGGGCTCAGTGGGCTGAGGCGGGCCGTTGGCGTAAGATCAACATTAAATCTAATTTTATGAAGCTTCTTCAACATTTTGAAAACCTTGTTTATTTACAATCCAACACTAGTTTAGTTATAATAATACATAGACTTGTAGAGAGACCCTTCTAAAAAACATTAAATGTAATACCGGCACGCGAAACCTGAATTAAAGTGAATAAATGAAGACTCGGCACCACTTCGAAAGGTTCCGACCCTGAATACAGTAACTCCTCAGTGAACGTTGTAGTTGTTCCTGAAAAATGCGACTTTAAGTGAAACGATGCTAAGCCAAATCCATTTCCCATAAGAATTAATCTAAATGAGGTGAGTTAGGTTCCAGGATATTTTTTTTCACAGCCAAAAGACAAACTGTGTGTGTGTGTGTGTGTACCACACACAGTATAAGTTTTAAACAAACCATTTAATACTGGTACACTGTGATGATGTTGTGAAGCTTGGTTGAAGTGGAGGAGTCAGAGGGTGGGATATTTCCCTTACTGCAAATGATAACTAGCAATTGGCTAGAAGGCAGCAGGAATGAAGGAAGGAGGTATGTGTGACAGAGAGAGATGCACATTTCCCTTTTAAGTACATTGCCTTGTTAATTAGATCAGCTTGCTGAGACCAGCTGCTGCAAACTCCCTCGCGCTGAGCCCTGGTGTGTCCCACCTGCTCTATGGAAGATGGGTAAGTGGGTGCAGAAGCAGGGGGGAGGGGGACCCTAACATTAGCCCTCTTTTCCTTCCCTCTGCCCGCACAGCAAGCAGGAATTTCGGGAGCAGCTCCAAGGCAGAGGCAGGAGCAGCACATGCAGTGGGGGAGGGACAGCTGAACTGCCGGCAACTGATAGCCTCATGGGTGGCTGCAGCACAGGGAACTTAGGGGAGCAGGGAGTTTGAGGGGCTGCCAGTCCACCCGTTCCAAGCCCCACCAGCTAGCTCAACGGGCCACTCTTTGTCAAGCAGTAGAAAACAGGTGGCGCAACAACATTAGAAGGAGCATTGCACAACTTTAAACAAGCTGTTCCTAATTGATCAGCAACGTAATAAATGTTAACTGGGATACTGTATAGTATATCAGTTAAATGAAACTTATGTAACTGACAGTTACACTGCCACCATTTACCGCCCCAGAGTTACACTCCTCTGGTTTTCAGAGTCCTAGACACTTGCTGCATGGGCACACTTGAAGATCTGCAGCTGGAGACAATACTCCGTTGGTTCTGTGTATCAGTCCAGCCAAGGCAACAATCTGCACACCCCTCTGATGACTGGAGCTGGCTGCACCAAATGTCACAGCTTGGATCTGGTTCAGTGAGCAGATCACTCTGTCTCTTCAGACTCAGTCTGTCTGTTGTGCCCCTTTCCTTGCAAGTACTCTCCAAACAAGGAGGGGAGTACTCACAGTTTCCTTCACTGCAAGCTCACCCCAGTCAGCTCCAGGCACAGCAACGGTCTCTGCTCTGACCCCAGTGAAGCCACCAGCAGCCTCTGAGGCTCTCTGCTCAATCAAACCCCTGCAGGCTCTCAGCAGCAGCTCCTGGTAGGACCAAGCTCCACAGCAGCAGTCTCACTGTTTTCCAAAATGGAATCCATGGCCTGCTTCCCTGCATGAGGAAATCTCTCCCTCTTTCCAAGGCATCATGGGAGTTATAGTCTCTAAGGCTAGATTGCAGCACACGGCTTTTACCCTGGAACACTCCCAATAAAGTTCAGAGCCCCTCTAGTAAAGGTACCTATATAACACTGACAGACCCGGTCGCTGCAGGAAGGATAGAACAGGGACCTCTGGAGCTTAGTGCATGAGCCTCTACTGCATAAGCTAAAAGCCAACTAGTTTCTTAGCTAAGGCAGTAGACAGACTCATTGAACGATCTCTCACTCTATGTCGTCTTGGTGCCACTAGATGCCCAAAACACCATACCCAGGAGTTTGGGGTTACTCCATACATGTGCACTATGACTAGATTGCTGGGAAACTGTTAGTAGAGTCGACCAACGTGCGTGGAACTTGCAACTCTGCCCTGCTGGATTCATTCAAGGAGCCATCAGAGGCTAAGTTAGGCCCAGATTAATGTCTCAACTCCAGAGTGAACAAAGACCTTTCCAACACCACAATCAATTCTGTAGAAATTGCAGACAGCCCGGAGAGGTGTTGAGCTGGAGAAGCCTGGCTCCCTTAGCGCACTCCTGCCCCTTCTATGACATTGCCTTGGCCATGCCAGGGTAGAAGTGGTACTGCTTGTTTCATTTGCTGCATGAGAACACCAGCCAGAGGTCATTTTCCTGTGCTTTTGTGGTTTTCCTGCTAGCAAAAGCAGCAATGGGAACAATGGACAGTAACTGGTGGAAATGAGGCAGACTTCATTTCTGTGGTCGAAGGGCAGGGGATGAGAAAGGGAGATGCTCTGGTCAATTATTATCAGGCCAGCTGTAATAACACCTCTTGAAAAATTCTTTTCCCTGTTTAGCCTCTTTTTGGCTGTAGAAACAGCTACAGATTGTTCTGTAGTTTTCCCCTTCCCCTGCTGCAGCTGGCCAGGTCTGCTTTGTGCTTGCTGATCTCGCTAGTGGATCTGCCCCCAGAGTCTGGCAATTACAAGCTGGCCCAGATAGACAGCTCCTTAGTATGCATTTTCCAGCGGTGGGTGGAGGTGAGCCATCAGACATCTCCTCCGAGTTCTGATCACCATACCGGGCGGTTGGATCTGGAACCTGCCTCCCACGCTCTGCGTGACTCCCTTCCTTTCCTCATTATTTCCTCAAGTGCAAGGTTGGTACCTTTGGAGCTCAGATGGGCTGGAGCATGTTGCTATACTAAAGGGATATGAGCAACTTGAAATGCTGTTAGAATCAAATTGTTTAAAAGTTGTTTAGGCCCAACAACTGTCCCTGCCAAATAGTTTATGTTTTACAATCATATTATCCTTCTTGAAATGTATTTTTTCTTTCCCATTTTTGTTTGAAGCCCAATCAAACAGGGAAGCAGTGAACTGACCAGATACTAAAGTGCTGTTCAAGTGCACTAAGTAAACAAGCTGAAAGCATGGAAGAAAGAAAACATTGTTCTAATCAAAGGCTGTTAGATCTTGTGGCTCCAGCATAGATCATTGATATTTATATGCATTATAAGCACTCATCACTGCAGAACAGTCTGCTCCTGCCTCCCGGGCAAGAGCAAGGCTTGTTTATAAAACAGTCAAACTACAGGTTACAGTATGATGCTTAAGTAATTTGCACGATAACAAAGCTTAAGAGAATTCGGGTTTCAGGGGCCATTAGAAAGCACTGCAGCCTTTTATCTCATCTTGTGTTTCAATCTTTTCAACTCCAGGTGAGTGCATGCAAGGGTGTTTCAGTTTATTCTTTCATTTCTCTGGAGTTCCCTGACATGCAGGGATTGCTAATATTTAGATCTGAGCAGGAGAAGAATTTTACTGAATAGTGTAGAAGCAGTAAGAGTATACTTGGTAAAGGAGGAGATCTGTAGATTTGTGATAGAACATGGAAATCAGCAAGTGTGGTCTACTACATTAGAAATGCAGATTTTTGCAATATTCTATGATTTTTTAGAAGGCTTTCTATTATTATTAAAACTGCATCCAAAGTCTGCTAGACACTTTATTTACAAAACAAAAGACATATGTCTACCTGGAGAGCTTAGAATCCATAGATGTGTTGCAGTGGTGAAACAATGAATAGTGGGTAGAAGCATAGTGAAGGGAGAAAGGTTTACATATAACAAAGTTGCTCAGTTACTTAGGTGTGTTATAGGCACTTCTTGGTGGTTCTGCATACGGTGTGTGCCTATCTATGTATACACACACATGCATAGCATATGGTAATATTTTTAACATTGTGATATTAAGGGACACTACAATTTTGAAATCACATATGGCTGAAGTGCTGTGAGATTCCTCGCACTGAAAGAACTTACAATCTAAATAGACAAGGCAGACCCAGGGTGAGAGAAAGCTGTAGAACGAACTGGCAGAATGAACAAAGTGATGACAACTGATAATCTCTCTAGTTTTTTAATGAAAACTTTATAGGAAAATAACACTATCTCCTAATATTTTATTGCTTTCTTTTGTAACTTTGAAATTTAACTACCCCGCACAGCTCCTTGTCGTTCCTGAACCACCCCTTCCCCAGAACCCCAACTATGTGCGGAGACCCCTCATCAACTCAGCAGTCATAGTATCACATGACACACCCTAAACGCTCCCCCAGGACCCTCCTTGCGTCATCCCCTGACTGCGCTGACCGTCCACCCCTAAACAGACCCCCGGGACTCCCCTGCCATCCAACCCTCTGCTCCTGACTGCCCCCTCCAGAGACCCACTCCCTACCACCCCACGGGATCCCCGCACCTGCTCCGCTGTCCCTTACTGCCCCACCTTACTCCAACCCCCCTGCCGGCCCAGGACTCGCCCCTACCATAGGCTCTAACGCTCATCTGAGCCCTGCGCCCCTCAGGAGCGCTGTGCGTGTGGCAGAGGGCTCCGATGATGGGGAGTGTCCTTTCCCTCCCATGGAGCGCAAACGTGCCACGCAGGAGCGCCTAGTCCAGCCCCCAGGAACTGCGCGGCGGCGGCAGGGCCTCTAAGGGGATGCGGGGGAGGGGTGGCAGCTTGCTAGCTCCGGCTGGCAGCAGCCTGACCGTGACCCCGCGGCTTGGCCACGTCGCAGGATTTTAAATGGCACGTGAACATCCAGCAGGCAGCCCATGCCATTAAATGGCTCGCCGTGCCTCGGTTGCCGACCCTGCTGTATTTAATTTGATTATCAACTGCCCCTGCGATTTAAATTAGTATGAGATATAATCTCAGACTGTTAGAGCTGATAAGTTTTGTTAAAAGTAAGGGCTGTGTTAACTCTAATCTAAGTATATTGAATATAATTTATAATTGGTATTTTTGAATTCAAACCCATGACAAGATTTACATTAATATTTATTATTGAATAGCTTTAAATCTGGAGGTTTCCCAACACACCATTGCCATGTATACAGGGCCAGCCAGGTGAGGCAGCCACAACTTTTAAATTCTTGAGAGTCAAGAACTGCAGCAAGGGTGAACAGAGATTCCCACCTACTCAACAGCACACTGGGATACTGCAGGATCTTCTTTAATGTCAACAACATCCAGTCACCCGGCAAAGAGGTAGTGTGCCTGCTCCTGAGTAACCCCTCGGAAAAGGGGGTCACACACACAAGTGGTCTGGCTGGCTGCCAGTCACAGTGGCTTTCTGAGACACAGTGCCACCTCCCCAAGGCTGACCCTGATCCTGTCCACATCCTCCATAGTCCTGCTCCGTGCACGCCACTTCCCTTCTCCATAATAGAGCAGGAGGGAACAACAGACAGAGAGAGTTTGGGCAGCAGCTGCTCTCAGTCACTTCCTGATCCACTTAAAGACCAAATGCACTAAGAGTGGGTCAGATACTTAAGGGGTAGTGTGCATCCTTTCTCTCTCCCACACACAAGGGGTGTCTGTTTCTGTCTGGGATGAGTCAGGAGTTCTGGGGGATCCTGTCAGGAGGCAGAGGTGTGGAGAGGGGTTGGGGCAGGCAGGGAGCGGGGGGGGGGTTATATGGGTCCAGAGTTCTGGGGGTCCTGTCAGGGGGCGGGGAGTGGTTAGATAGACATGGGAGTCCAGGGGGTCTGTCTGGGTGCAGGGGTGTGGATAAGGGTTGGGGCAATCCGGGGACAGGTAGGGGGTAGAGTCCTAGGGGGGCAGTCAGGGGATAAGGGGCAGGGGTCCCAGGAGGAGGTAGTCGGGACAAGGAGTAGGGGGTTGGAGGTTCTGGGGCGGGCAGTCATCCAGCCCTCTGCCCTGAGCCCTGACCCACCCTGCCCCCACACACACACCTAGCCCTCTGCCCTGAGCCCTGCACCTTCACACACCTCAATGCCTCTGCCCTGAGCCCTGTACCACCCAGTCTTCTGTTGACTCCTTCACCCCCCCATGCCCCAGCCCTGACTGGCACCCCCACACATACCCAGCTTCCCTATCCTGACACCTGAACCCCCCCACATCCCCAGCCCTCTATCCTGATTCTTGTGTCTGATGGTATGGGCTGGTTTTTGAGGGCCTGGACCACGCAAGTTGCATGTCCTTACTCTTCTCCCTGTTAAATGAGTGACGCTACTTTTGAATTCACATTAGGATCTGTCTGGAGCTGAGCTGAATTCATGTTGGAGCCAATGGGGCACCAGCACCAGCGTCCCCTAACTAAGAGCTGAATTCTCTGAAGAAGCTGAACTCGAGATCACTGAGTGCTGTGTTAACTAGTGGGGAGCCTGAAGACCCTAATGTTAAGGTGGCTGGCAAAGCGGAGCAGTATGCAGCATGTTGGAGAGCCAGCCGTGAACAGTGAGTGGAGTGAAGTGGTTTGCAGGGGCGGCTGAAGAGCAGCACAAGGCTGGTGGGGTGGAGTTGGTTGGTGTGAAGAGCTGCAGCAGAAACTTCACGGAGAGGAGGCGGAGAAGTTGGCATATGCTGAGCACATGTAAGTGCCTTAGATTACCCTGGTGTGGACTTCCCCGCCATATACCACACCAGCATGAGGGGTAGAAATTTTACATGATAAACTCCTTGAATTCTGGGGGCACTGACCAGAGACTTTTGGTTGTTGTTGAGATGCTATTGGGGTGATATGACTTAGACCTCTAAGGGGAAAAGCCATTGCCCAAATGTACTTGGAGGTGGGTTTTTGTTTATGGTTGTGTTATAACTCTTGTAGTGTTCTGCATAATGGGAATGCACGACATTGATCACTTCCTGTATTATAAAATTTGCTACACTTCAGATTCCATGCTTGCGGAGGGGAGATTGCTCTAGAGTGCCCGGGGGTGTGTATGTAAGTCGTCCCCAGGTCAACTGGGTGGGGCTCGAAAGCCGGTTATGCATGTGTTACTGAAAACAGAACCCTGATACTGAACCCGGCCATTTTGCTGCGCCAACTCAGAGGGGCGGAAGCGGTTTGATCACCAAGAGCTGGAAAAATAAAATAAGGAGTCGGAGCCGAGAACGTGGAGGAAGAGATTACAGATTAGTGACAGAGAAGACTGAGTATCTGTGGGCAACGAGGGTGGCAGCATGGTCGAAAAGGATGGGTCACATGGGATGAGTGGTAGCTTGACCGAGGCGATCAGATAGAAGACATAATGGAGGTGTGTATCAGAAGCGTGCAGTCGAGGCAAGGCTAGAGGTTTGTGTTGGGGCAGCTCTTGCAAAGGCATTCGTAGGTTGCTGGGCAGGCGTGCAGAGGCTAGCGATAGAGCCGCTATGACCCTCCGACCCTACTCCTTAGTCGACATCCTCTAGCCCTTATCCACTAACGCCACCTTAGATCACCCCTATGCCCGACCAACCCTTATCGCATACCCCTCTGAACAGACGCAAGACCCGCGGACATCCACATTCAATACCACCCCTGCCCTTGAGGACACCGTCGACTCTTATAGGACCTAATGCAGCACTCACCTCGCTAACCAACGAGACTAGGTTGCATGCCATACAATCATCGACACTCTGCCCTGAGAAAAGGGATCCCCAGGAACCAGTTTGGTACTCATACCCGCACATCCTAGTCAGTCAACTTGAACCACCCTTTCCCAAACCCCAAATACTTATGTGCAGGATGACCAAACCAATCTCATCTCACTATAACTACAGCACCAGCTCATGACAGTAAACCCTTATCACCCATGATCTACGGAGCATCCTGCCCAACAACGTCTACACGCGCACACCGGATCTGACCTCTCTGAAAGGATGGTCGGAGATGCTATTGGTCAAAGGCTAATCCTCGACTAGCTCTTGCTGACCGAGTGCAGCCTCAGCAGATGACCACTAAAGCAGACATCCCGAGAGCTCTCCTCTAGCCATCCTATCACCCCATGCTTGCCTAGCTACTGTCGTAACACCCTAGATGGACCTGCTTACCTCGACCAGGTACTATCGACCCATCAGGCGCGACGAATACTCACACGCACATGCGCCTCTCGAGCATCCGCACCTGAGATCCCAATATGAACTGCCCCTAACAGCATTACCCACCACAACTGCATCCTAACTGAACAGCTATCAGGCACTCGCGATACCTTCTGACCTCCTTACCCACTCCTACAGAGGCTCCAGGTCAAAAACATGGTCTCCTAGCTCTGGAGTAACAGGCAACTCGACGCGCCAGACGAAAGATCAACACGGAACACGACAATGTCTAGTGTCTACCAAAGTAAAGTCGAGTGCCGCAAATCGATGACGATGCGCTGCAGGCGTGGGAAGGTCGATGATGGGAGTGCTTCCTCCCATGATTGACGCAAACGCTGCCACGCAGAGCGCCTAGTCCAGCCCCCAGAGAACTGCGCGTGCGGCGGCAGGGCTCTAAGGGGATGCGGGGGAGGGGTGGCATAGCTACTGACTGAGCCGGTGGCTGACCCTGCTGACGCCTAGACCGTGGACCCCGCGGCTTGGCCACGTCGGCAGGATTTTTAATGGCACGTGAAATCCCAAGCAGGAGCATCCATTAAAATTGGCTCGCGTGCATCGGTTGCACGACCCTGCTCGTATTTAATTGATTTTATCAACTGCCGCCTGCGATTTAAATTAGTATGAGATATAATCTCAGACTGTTAGAGCTGATTAATTTTGTTAAAGTAAGGGTGTGTTAACTCTATATCTAAGTATATTGAATATAATTTATAATTGGTATTTTTGAGTCAAACCCATGCCAAGATTACATTATGATTTATTATTGGAATAAGCTTTAATTCCTGGAGGTTCCCAAGCAACCATTGCCATGTATACAGGGCCAGCCAGGTGAGGCAGCCACAATTTAATTCTTGAGAGTCAAGGAACTGCAGCAGAGGGGTGAACAGAGGATTCCCCCTATCAACAGCACACTGGGATACTGCAGGATCTTCCTTTAAATGGTCAACAACATCCAGGCACCCAGGCAAAGAGGTAGGTGTGTGCCTGCTCCTGAGTAACCCTGAAAGGGGGTCACAACACAAGTGGTCCTGGGCCTGGCTGCCAGTCACGTGGCTTTCTGAGACACAGTGGCCCCTCCCCAAGGCTGCCCGGAGTCCTGTCCACAATCCTCCAAGTCCTGCTCCGTCACGCCACTCCCTTCTCCATAATAGAGCAGGAGGGGACAACAGAAGAGAGAGTTTGGGCAGCAGCTGCTCTCATCACTTCCTGATCCACTTAAAAGACAATGCACTTAAGAGTGGGTCAGATTACTTAAAGGGGTAGTGTGCATCTCTTTCTCTCTCACACACAAGGGGTGTCTGTTTCTGTCTGGCACACACCAGTCAACCAGCCCCTCCACTCACCAGGACTTGGAACCCATGTCCCTTGTCTAGCAAATGTCATTTAATTTATATTGAGACATTTCTGTTATAAAGCAGTCTCATAGTTCCTCATTCACATAATCAGCTGGCAACACTTTATTTATCCTGCCCCAATAATGAAGAAATTGGGGGTCCCAGAGCTGTCAAAATAACCATCCCAGGCTCCTTGCTGGGTGTGCCTATGCAAATATTTGAGACTTCACATTCCCAACATTCTTTCCACACTTCCCACAATTCACCACCAGATGTCAGGTTACAGCTCATCCTGACTCTGCTTACACTCGCACCCCCCACTTCCCCAGCCCCCCCACATCCCATGCACCCCACACATCCTCATCCCCGCCCTGAGCACCAAATGGGAGCCCCTACATCCCCACTCACATTCCCACCTGCACCCTTTACACCAAATGGGATCTGCCCAGGTGAGTGCCCCCACACCCAAACCTCCTGCCCCAACCCTGAGCCCCCTCCTTCATTCTAGCTCCTTGTCAGACCCTTCACCCCCAGCCCTGTGCTCAGTCCACTCCCACTCTCAGCTCAGTGCAGAGAGAGGAAGAGAATGGGCCAGAACCAGGGAGAAGGTAGGTACCCGCTGAACGTGGGCAGGGCTGGGATCCCAGACTGGCACCGGGCTGAGCGGGTCCGGCAGCCAGGATCCCGGCTGGCAGGAGCAGGATGGAACCCCTGAGCGGCAGTAGGCTGAGCCGCTCAGCCCACTGCTGGTCTGGGGTCCCGACTGCTGGCCCTGCACAGTCCGCTGCTAGTCTGGGGTTCTGGCTGCAAGATCCTTCCCAGCTGGGGTCCCAGCCGCAGGCCCCACTCAGCCCACTGCCAGCCTAGGTGAACAGAACCCCAGACCAGCAGTGGGCTCAGTGGGCTGAGCGGGCCGTTGGCGTAAGATCAACATTTAAATCTAATTTTAAATGAAGCTTCTTCAACATTTTGAAAACCTTGTTTATTTTACAATACAACACTAGTTTAGTTATATAATACATAGACTTGTAGAGAGACACCTTCTAAAAAACATTAAAATGTATGACCGGCACGCGAAACCTGAAATTAAAGTGAATAAATGAAGACTCGGCCCACCACTTCTGAAAGGTTGCCGACCCCTGAAATACAGTAACTCCTCAGTGAACGTTGTAGTTATGTTCCTGAAAAATGCGACTTTAAGTGAAACGATGCTAAGCAAATCCAATTTCCCCATAAGAATTAATCTAAATGAGGGAGTTAGGTTCCAGGGATATTTTTTTCACCAGACAAAAGACAAACGTGTGTGTGTGTGTGTGTGTACACACACACAGTATAAGTTTTAAACAAACAATTTAATACTGGTACACTGTGATGATGGTTGTGAAGCTTGGTTGAAGTGGAGGAGTCAGAGGGTGGGATATTTCCCTTACTGCTAAATGATGAACTAGCAATTGGCTAGAAGGCAGCAGGAATGAAGGAAGGAGGTATGTGTGACAGAGAGAGATGCACATTTCCCCTTTTAAGTACATTGCCTTGTTAATTAGATCAGCTTGCTGAGACCAGCTGCTGCAAACTCCCTCCGTCCTGAGCCCTGGTGTGTCCACCCTGCTCTATGGAAGATGGGTAAGTGGGGTGCAGAAGCAGGGGGGAGGGGGACACCCTAACATTAGCCCCTCTTTTCCTTCCCTCTGCCCGCACAGCAAGCAGGAATTTCGGGGAGCAGCTCCAAGGCAGAGGGCAGGAGCAGCACATGGCAGTGGGGGGAGGGACAGCTGAACTGCCGGCAACTGATAGCCTCATGGGTGGCTGCAGCACAGGGAACTTAGGGGAGCAGGGAGTTGATGGGGGGCTGCCAGTCCACCCTGGTTCCAAGCCCCCACCAGCTAGCTCCAACGGGCCACTCTTTGTGCAAGCAGTAGACAAAACAGGTGGCTGCCAAACAACATTAGAAGGGAGCATTGCACAACTTTAAACAAGCATGTTCCCTAATTGATCAGCAACGTAATAATGTTAACTGGGATACTGTATAGTATACAGTAATAAATGAAACTTATGTAACTGACAGTTACACTGCCACCATTTACCCCGCCCCAGAGTGTACACTCCTCTGGTTTTCAGAGTCCTAGACACTTGCTGCATGGGCACACTTGAAGATCTGCAGCTGGAGACAATACTCCGTTGGTTCTGTGTATCAGTCCAGCCAAGGCAACAATCTGCACAACCCCTCTGATGACTGGAGCTGGCTGCACCAAATGTCAGCAGCTCTGGATCCTGGTTCAGTGAGCAGATCACTCTGCCTCTCTTCAGACTCAGTCTGTCTGTTGTGCCCCTTTCCTTGCAAGTACTCTCCCAAACAGGAGTGGGAGTTACTCACAGTTCCTTCACTGCAAGCTCACCCCAGTCAGCTCCAGGCACAGCAACGGTCTCTGCTCTGACCCCAGTGAAGCCACCAGCAGCCTCTGAGGCTCTCTGCTCAATCAAAGCCCCTGCAGGCTCTCAGCAGCAGCTCCTGGTATGGACCAAGCTCCACAGCAGCAGTCTCACTGTTTTTCCCAAAATGGAATCCATGGCCTGCTCTCCCTGCATGAGGAAATCTCTCCCTCTTTTCCAAGGCATCATGGGAGTTATAGTCTCTAAGGCTAGATTGCAGCACACAGGCTTTTACCCTGGAACACTCCCAATAAAGTTCAGAGGCCCCTCTAGTAAAGGGTACCTATATAACACTGACAGACCCCGGTCGCTGGCAGGAAGGATAGAACAGGGGACCTCTGGAGCTTAGTGCATGAGCCTCTACTGCATAAGCTAAAAGCCAACTAGTTCTTAGCTAAGGCAGTAGAGCAGACTCATTTAACGATCTCTCACTCTATGTCGTCTTGGTGCCACTAGATGGGCCAAAACACCATACCCAGGAGGTGTGTGGGTTACTCATACATGTGCACTATGACTAGATTGCTGGGAAACTGTTAGTAGAGTCGACCAACGTGCGTGGAACTTGCAACTCTGCCCTGGCTGGATCTCATTCAAGGAGCCATCAGAGCTAAGTTAGGGCCCAGATTAATGTCTCCAACTCCCAGAGTGAACAAAGATCCTTTCCAACACACACAATCAATTCCTGTAGAAATTGCAGACAGCCCGGAGAGGTGTTGAGCTGGAGAAGCCTGGCTCCCTTAGCGCACTCCTGCCCCTTCCTATGACATTGCCTTGGCCATGCCAGGGTAGAAGTGGTACTGCTTGTTTTCCATTTGCTTTGCATGAGAACACCAGCCAGAGGTCATTTTCCTGTGGCTTTTGTGAGTTTTCCTGCTAGCCAAAAGCAGCAATGGGAACAATGGACAGTAACTGGTGGAAATGAGGCTGACTTCATTTCTGTGGTCGAAGGGCCAGGGGATGAGAAAGGGAGATGCTCTGGTCAATTATTATCAGGGCAGCTGTAATAACACCTCTTGAAAAATTCTTTTCCCTTGTTAGCCTCTTTTGGGCTGTAGAAACAGCTACAGATTGTTCTGTAGTTTTCCCCTTCCCCTGCTGCAGCTGGCCAGGTCTGCTTTGTGCTTGCTGATCTCGCTAGTGGATCTGCCCCCAGAGTCTGGCAATTACAAGCTGGCCCAGATAGACAGCTCCTTAGTATGCCATTTTCCAGCGGTGGGTGGAGGTGAGCCATCAGACATCTCCTCCCGAGTTCTGAATTACACTCACCGGGCGGTTGGATCTGGAAACCTGCCCCTCCCACGCTCTGCGTGACTCCCTTTCCTTTCCTCATTATTTCCCTCAGTGCAAGGTTGGTAACTTTGGAGCTCAGATGGGCTGGAGCATGTTGCTATACTCAAAGGGATATGAGCAACTTGAAATGCTGTTAGAATCAAATTGTTTAAAAGTTGTTTCAGGCCCAACAACTGTCCCTGCCAAATAGTTATAGTTTTACAATCATATTATCCTTCTTTGAAATGTATTTTTTCTTTCCCATTTTTGTTTGAAGCCCCAATCAAACAGGGAAAGCAGTGAAACTGACCAGATACAAAGTGCTGTCAAGTGCACTAAGTAAACAAGCTGAAAGCATGGGAGAAAGAAAACATTGTTCTAATCAAAGGCTGTTAGATCTTGTGGCTCCAGCATAGATCATTGATATTTATATGCATTTATATAGCACTCATCACTGCAGAACAGTCTGCTCCTGCCTCCCGGGCAAGAGCAAGGCTTGTTTATAAAACAGTCAAACTACAGGTTACAGTATGATGCTTAAGTACATTTGCACGATAAACAAAGCTTAAGAGAATTCGGGGTTCAGGGGCCATTAGAAAGCACTGCAGCCTTTTATCTCATCTGTGTTTCAATCTTTTTCAACTCCAGGTGAGTGCATGCAAGGGTGTTTCAGTTTTATTCCTTTCATTTTCTCTGGAGTTCCCTGACATGCAGGGATGCTAATATTTAGATCTGAGCAGGAGGAAGAATTTTACTGAATATGTAGAAGCAGTAGAGTATACTTTGGTAAAGGGAGGAGATCTGTAGATTTTGTGATAGAACACTGGAAATCAGCAAGTGTGGTCTACTACATTTAGAAATGCAGATTTCTTGCCAAATATTCTATGATATTTTTAGAAGGCTTTCTTATTTATTATTCAAACTGCATCCAAAGTCTGCTAGACACTTTATTTACAAACAAAACAGACATAGTCCCTACCCTGGAGAGCTTAGAATCCAATAGATGTGTTGCAGTGGGTGAAAGCAATGAATAGTGGGGTAGAAGCATAGTGAAGGGAGAAAGGTTTACAATATACAAAGTTGCTCAGTTACTTAGGTGTGTTATAGGCACTTCTTGGTGGTTCTGCATACGGTGTGTGCCTATCTATGTATACACACACATGCATAGCATATGGTATATTTTTAACATTGTGATATTAAAGGGACACTACCAATTTGAAAATCACATTATTGGCTGAAAGTGCTGGGTGAGATTCCTCGCACTGAAGAACTTACAATCTAAATAGACAAGGCAGACCCAGGGTGAGAGAAGCTGTAGAACGAACTGGCAGAATGAACAAAGTGATGACAAACTGATAATCTCTCTAGTTTTTTAATGAAGCACTTTATAGGAAAATAACACATATCTCCTAATATTTTATTGCTTTTCTGTTTGTACTTTGAAATTTAACTCTGAAGCTTTTTGGGATGGTGTGCCAGTCAGATGATTAGATCAGCTATACATTCATAATCTTCAGAGGCGTAGCGAGTGCCCTCCGTACCCTCCAACCGGAGGGGGCCCCGCAAGGAAGGGGGCCCCTAAAAGTGGCAAAAAAAATGAATGCAATGGTGAAGATGGTGTCAATATTCGTGAAGCGTTTGTTGGTTTTCTTAATGTTCATGATACAACTGGCGAGGGCTTATTGGAAGCGTTTCTTGAAAAGGCAAACAACTTAGGAATAGACATTGCTGACATGAGAGGCCAAGCTTATGATAACGGCGCAAATATGAGAGGAAAGAATAAAGGAGTTCAAGCCCGCATGCTAGAAATAAATGACCGTGCCTTGTATGTACCATGTGGAGCTCACACTTGGAATCTTGTGATCTCAGACGCGGCAAAGTCATCGAAATATGCCGTTGACTTTTTCGGTAAGGGGCCCCAGACATATGTTCAGAGGGGGCCACGTTCTTTGTTGCTACGGCCCTGATAATCTTATCTCCTTGGCAAAATCCTAAACTCCTTCCTCAGGTTGGACTCTGTCATTTCCGAGGCAAAACTTCAATACATATTGATTCAAGCCTTCAGGATTTGACTTTCACACCCTTTTAGATCTACCTCTACCTAGAGCATTTAATCTTTTCCCTAGTGAGCATCTGGTAAATGTTTACAGTCCCATTCATCCATCCAGGCATTTCTAGTATGCTACCCCCACAGTGTTTGAGCACTTGCACACTTCCATGAAGCAAGCTGATGGTCAATATCTCCCTATGACCAAGTCAGTCTTTTTCCATCATGCCTGGAATGTGTGCTGTGTACAAGAAAGTGTTTTCCTGCCATGATTAGGGTAGCTGTGTGGGGAAAACTAATGTAGAGAGGAAGGTCTTACATTTCATTCTGCGGAAAGAGAGCTCTATAGGCAGTCTAGTATCTGGTGGAATGAAGTTCCACAGCCATGTTCCAGCTGCCAAGGATACTGAATTCCAAGCCCTTGTGACTCTCTCTCTCACCCAGCTGTGACCCCAGGAGCTACCATGGTAGATCAAGATGACAGAGAAAGGAGCAATCCCTGAGGTGGACAGGGCCCAGACTAATGAGGGCCTCATGACTTGGAGCAGGTCTTTAAATCAGATGCAGTATTGGAGAGGGAGCCAGAGACTGGAGTACTGGGACAATATTGTTCAGAAAAGAGACTGTACCATCTGGAGCTTATTCATGGGTGGCAATTTTATCATGAGATCTAGCAGGTTGCAATGGAAGTGCAACACACTGTATGGAAGATCCCTCAGCAGGCTTTACATCACTGGGCCCCAGCTAGTTGCTGACAACTCCTACTGGAACATTCCCACCCCACACCACCTCACATCCTGTGCCTTCTCCCACTGACACCCAGCCAGATCTGAAACCACTGTACCCTGAGCCTGCTGTGATACATCATTCACCAGGCACAGAGGAGTAGAACAGAGCAAGGGACTGTTTGACACATGGGGAGTGAAGCACTACTTATCAGCCTTCTTGGGAGGACAAACAGCAACATGAATGAAGCAGAGCCAGTCACAGAGGTCCCTATGCTCCTATCTCCAGAGATACTCCCTACCATTCTTAAGGGGAGGGAAGCTGGAGGACAGTCACTTGCTGATTGCTATGTATGTGAATCTCCAGGGGTTTGCACCTTCATAGGAAAGGAAGCCCCCAGTCAGGGCCTCTTCTTGTACTGCCTGCATGAGGCCCCTGAGACCTGCAGCTGTTAAACTTTTGATTTATCTGAGCTGGTTAAAATCCCTGAAGTCGCTCTAGAAGCCGTATGGAAGTTGTAAGGCTGTGGGTTTTCTCTTTCGATGTGTGCTGGTAAAGAAGGAACGCCCAAAGAAAACAGTTACTGTGCAGTCTTTGTTTACTCTTTCCTCCAATTACATGTTTCAGTTGCAGCACAGTTATCTTAGGAAACAAGATGAGTTCATGTGAACTGGTCAAAGGCTGTAACCAGAGACTTGATGACGAAAGTGCAGGCTATTACACTCTGCTCAGTGAAACCCTATTATATTTGTGTCAGAAACTGTTCTCCCTTGGCGTACAATGAATAGAGCAAGGATCCTGCACTCCCACTGATATCTGCAGACTAATATAATTCCTTAACTTTTAAATAGCATCTGTTCTCAGCACAAGCCTGCTTAGTGACGTTACTGTCTTGCAGACACTTGTACTGTTATGGAAGGTTTGACTGTTACTAGCTGGGCTTGGGGAAATGGCTGGCCTGATTCCCCATTCCTCAGGACTGAAGCCACAATTTCCCCCCTCTGCAATGCAGGTGACAAGAAGGTTTTGAAATGAGAGCAGATCAAAGAGGATATATGCAGATATGAAGTGCACATTAGGGGTGAATGGACAGTGTTGGCCTGAAGTTTCTATTGGAAATAGTATATTCTTCACTTCCTGTCCTAAACTGTTGTCATGCTGCAGTGCACTATTAAACAGCTTCATTTCTGTGTTTCACCCCAGAGGTGAATGCATTTCACTGATGATGGATGAAGTCATTCCTGTAAAGTATATATATTTGTAAAGTGCTCTAAAATCCTTTGAAAAACAATGCTGGTGCAATTAATATTATTAGCTGCTGGGCTGTACCACTTTAAGGCTAACTCAAGGGGGAGAAAACATTCTTAGTTTTAATAAAATAAACGTATTTCACCAGCTATTCTAATCTCCTATTTAAATGATTTTTAATAAAAATGTATGGTGTCCAATGGGTCTCCTTGACTGTATTATAAAGTATCTTCACAGTTCATCTGGAACAGATCTTTTCTTCACAAATCTATGGCCAGAACAGGGAATATTTTATTAATCTCCTCTCAATGCATTGATTTACTCTTGGGGTACTGTGTGCATTTATACTTAGTTCTGCAGGTTTACGGGCGCTCCCCTCTTATATTCCACTTGGTTTCTCACTGCAGACAGAAATCCAGCAATTTTCTGCTTGAGTACTTGAGACACCCCCTTTCTGAATTGTGCACTATAATCTGGAAAAGAGCACCCTTCCACCCACCTGCCTTGGGCTGCCAGACAGAGCACTGAGAAGTCTACATGAAAAGCCATCTAACCTCTCTGGGTCCTAAGCCACTGAGCATCCTAGTGTTCTGAAAATGAGAGGATCTCCTCAGTGCCATAAGTGACTGGCCATAGGATAAACCTTTCACCTCCAGTTTACCAATTGGAGAGAAAGAATGGCCTTGCGATTAGGGTTGCCAATTTTGGTTGGACGTATTCCTGGAGTTTTCATCACATGACATAAACTTTAATTCAAGATTAATCTTTATTTCCTGGAGATTCCAGAGTAATCCTAGAGGGCTGGCAATCCTACTTGAAATAAACGTGCTGGCTTCACACTCAGACCATCTGTGTTCAATTCCCAACTCTGCTGAAGGCTCCCTGGGACAAGTCCCTTTGGCCCAGGTCCTTGAAGATATCTAGGTGCCTAGCTCCCTTTGATTTCAGTGGGCATTAAACACCTAAATACCTTTGAAGATATGGACCTTAATGCTTCTGTTTCCAAACTGCAAAGCCTTCCTTGGTCTGCTTAGAATGTAAGCTCTTCAGTGCAGGGCTGATTTCTTGATGCACATCTGCATAGTGCCTAACACGGTGAGGCCTTGATTTCAGTTGGGGTCTCTCAAGGTATGTCTACACAGCAATTAAACACCTGTGGCTGGCTTGAGTCAGCTGATTCAGGATCACAGGGCTCAGGCTGCAGGCCTGTAAATCTGCAGTATAGATGTTTGGGTTGGAGCTGAAGCTTGGACTCTGGGACCCTGCAGGGTAGGGAGGGCAGAGCCTGGGCACCAGCCCAAGCCCAAATGTCCACACTGCAATGTTTAGCCCTGCAGCCCAAGCTCAGATGACCATGGCCAGCTGCAGCCATGACACGGGTCTTTTATTTCAGTGTAGATATACCCTAGGTGCTACCACACAAACAATTACTAATAACTGTTCATATGGGCCTGGGTTGATAGTGAATGAAAGTCATTGCTCCTGGGTGAAATGATCTGGTGGATCTCAGCCAGTTCCTAGTGGACACATGTTCATGTCACAATTGGCACTAGTTGGTAGCCCCAGCAGATGGGTCATGGAGAACGCACCATCTTCTCCCTTTCCCAAGGTTAGGATGAGTCACATTGGTGATGAGTGACATAGGGCGAGCTTGCTGCGTCGTTAAACTTAATTACAATTTTGTAAGACTTCACAATACAAGAGGGAGGAGAAAAATAAAAAGTAGGAGAGAGGAAGCTAAAAAGAGCAGCTAAAACACTTTCCAAGGCTCCTTTGATTATAATCATCTCAACCTCTAACAGGGATGGAATAAAGGAGAGCAGACCAGCTGCGCGTCTCGGTCTCCATTTTCTCTCACCGGATTTCCTGGAAAAGCTACCATTAAATTAATCATTACCTAATTACCCAAGGCCTTTGTGTGGTAACATTTTAGTCTTGTGTAAACTACTTACCAGACAACTTTGGTGAGAGGCGACCAGGAGGTAAAAGACATGGTTTGTTGGCTTTCCCCCATAATTAGATCTTTTGCTGGTGCTGCTGTCACGACTGGGCTCCTTTAACTGATCGCTGTGGGAATCATCAAAGGAGAGTGATTTATGGAGGATGGGGGACAGGTCTCTGTTATAGCTTTTGTGGCTGCACATAAATTGCCAGTGCAGGGCCAGTTCGCAGCTGCTCAGTGATTCCTTTTCTTTTTCTGGAGGTTGGTTTCTTGTGCCTCAGAATCTAAGCTTTCATTCAAATACAAAAATTAACTCTCTAGCTCTTAATGGTTTGCAACCTCCCCCCCAAAAAACCCCAAACCAAACTAAATGTAAATTGATATAATAATAATTAATACCTAGGTCTTTAGTACTTTTCATCTGCAATTATACATATATTCAGCTACAGGAAGTCTAGAAAATAGCTTTGAGATGTACTGAACCGCACCTAGTTGGTCAATGGGTGTTAACACTGGAGCCTCCCGATGTCAGTTAAAATGTCAATGGTGCTAACTATTTCACTGCTGATCAAAGCACACAAGAAAGGAGAGAGGCAACCATATCAGGAAGAGCTCTGCATTCTACTATGAGTGGCAGCAGAGCCTCACTCAGGAATAGCCAAGCTCACCGGGCCCAGTGGAGCATTCAAGCCCAGGAATGGAGAGCCAAGCCAACAAGACCCATCAGCAGCCTTATGATCATATTTACAACAGCTGCACAAATTTATTTTGGCATATCAAGTGGCAGAGCTTGGTTTGTGGGTGCACAACCAAGTCCTCCCCTACTTCCCCCGCATTCTACCCTTGCTGGGAACAAATGCACAATGGATACTAATAGACTAAAGGATGTTCATTGTACTCTAACCCTATCTTCCCCATGTATTAGCCATTCTACCTTACACAGCTGGTTCAGAGAATGCTGCCAAGCCTGCAACCACATGATACCTGCAAATGCTAGTGTGATGTTAGCTGCTTACAGCCTACTATTAGTATGTGGTATAAATGGCTTTGTTCCGCCAAACTCTGCAGTGATAACTTTAGGCTCCCAGGGAATCAAGACACAAACACTTCAGTGCTAAACACATTATATATCACTTACCCCTGTGTGTAACTGAGTCCTCACCCTTCCTTACCCCTGGCAGCACAGTGTTTGGAACAGGTCCCATGCTAGATCTTGGGCTTTGCTGCTGGGGTGGCCCAATGAAATAGGTTCACTAGTGCTCCACATTTGCTTGGCCCGTGCCTCTTTGTGCCACATCTGAAAAACTAAACAGGCTTGGTCTATTCTTTGATGGAAGACCTCTAAGGAAACGCAGGTGCTACGTGCAGTCGTGTTTGTGACTCATTAGCTGGTGCTCTTCCCTCTGAATCAGAACCAAGTCAATTCTCCAGCCTGCTGTTAGAAGGCATTGTGCTGTGGAGAGACCATCTTTCTGATGATGAAACAAAAAAACTGATGTCCTGACTGGTTGGGGTTATGTTTATGTACTTTCCCAAGAGTAGGCTGTTAATCCCAGTGCTCTGGCTAGATTCCAGACTGCGTGGTTACATTCTGCCTGCGTAGATTGTCCCGACAGTTTCAATTGGATACAGCAGGGATTCTCGTGTGTTTTTCCATAGCGTGCACACATCTCACTAGAGAGACTTTCTCATGGACGACTCCCTTCTCATTTGTGGTTGTGCGCACCATCTCTCCCACCCTCTATAATCTCAGACCATCCCAATGATGACTACAGCAATTATTTATACGATAAAGTGTCACTCTGATTATTCCATGGATTCTAGCATCTTTGAATGTAGTGATTGTTTTGTCCATTTTGTCCATGCTTAACTTTGTCCAAAGTTAAGCATGTTGCCCGTCCCCCCTCCCCTGGCCTCTACTCTTTTTATCTCAGCTGGAGACATGGAAGGGAGCCAACACCATGTGTCCAGCCAGCTGTCTGAGGACCATGGGTGGTCCATGGACTAGACAAACTGTGGGACATGGGCTTCTTTTTGATTTCCTGCCTGTAGTGGTGGTGTGTGCGGACACATACCAACTGCAATTCACACCCGGGGGGAATGAACAAAGTCTACAGTTTGCACAGCTTTTTCAGATCCTCCAGCACAAATTTTGTCAGGTGGTGCCCAATAGGAAATGTGCCTGCTATATAACTAGTGATCATTTTAATAATGTAGTGTCTGTATCCCCTAAAGATGGATTCTCTTCAACTAGGCGGCACTTAGAGGAGCTGCTTCTGTTTGCATGGTGACAAGGTTCTGCTGAAGGTTTGGTTCAGAGTCACTAGCCCTACACTAGGACAACTAATGGACATGTATGCAAGCCCTGAGGTATCTGGGCACTTCCAGATGATACTGATCTACTGAAATTGTTACTGTCTGTACATGTGTAACAAAATGAAACATTGTTTAATATAAAATATGTGTTCTTTAGCAGATGTCGGGGGGTTGAATACCCTGCCCTTCCCAAGGGAGAGGGGGTCTTGGCTATCTCACGGGGTTGAGAAACTGTGGCATGAGATAAAAGTCACTGACAAACTTCTGACCCTCCCCCAGATCCTGGCACACACATGGGAGGGCCCCCTACCCTTATTCTCACCCACTCCATTTTACCACCTCCTCTTATTCCCTCATCTCTACCCCTATTATCCCCTTTGCATCATCCCCAAACCCCTCTCCCCATCCTCTGCTTCCAACCCTCCTCTTCTCCCAGCAAACATGCACATGTGTAATTTAGTTTCAGAAATAGTTTGAGCTTCTTCTAAATTATCTGCTGTACTCAAATTACATTCTCCCACTCACCCTTGAAAAAACCCTGCCAGAGACCTATTTTAGCATCATGGCTTGGAAGCCTTTTTAGATATCTGCCCTGGCCGGCTGTAGGTCAGGGCCAATGGCTCCTGTACAGCCCTATTAGCCAGCCTGGATATATGAAAACTGCCATGTTTGAAATCCTTTTAGCTACTCAGTGAGGTATGTGCATGGTAAGCATGCACCCATTTAGCAAGCCAAACTCCTTTTTGAAAACCTTTTTTAATTTTGCTCCCTCAAGGGGTTAGTGGGTGTTATGCACTAGCTGGGGTAAATGTCAAGTGACTGAGCCCATTTAGAGCATGATCAAAGCCATGGTTTGATCCTCAGGTCTGTGCAAAAAACTGTTGGTAGAACCTGTCAACTTTAAGAAACTCTGTTTTCCTCAGGGATCTGTGTCTTGGGAGCCCCTTGCTTAAATGACCCTAAATGTGGACCACTAACCCTGCCCTGCACCCCCATGAGACACACCACATTTCCAAGCAAAGTGGATTTTAGAGTACTTAGAAGAATCGACCTGTTAAACAGAAAGAAGTTCTCAACTTAACTATAGCACAGCTAGTGCTGCACTATAATTCAAAGCTGGATTTGTTTTCTGACACAGTGTTAATTAGCTTTCTACTTTCATTCTGTTAATGAGCGGACATCTCCCCAAGGAAGACCTCTTGTATACATAGCCTATCATGAAATAGTGTGAGCTAAACCCAGATCTATTACTAAGAAGAAAACAAACCAAAAAGAACCTCTGTTAAAAAAAGAAAAAACCTTAATTGTGCAACATATAGAACCAAAAAGGCACAAACTAAAGGGTTTCTTTCCCTTGCAGTTCACCTTTCAGCCAAATGATTATGGCAGCTGTTGTTTGCTGGGAATGAAGCTGTCTGGCCTCTAAGAGAAGACAGAGTTAACTATACAGATGTTTGGGATTATGGGCAGGGAGAAGACTGTGGTCATGTTCTGAGCGTTTGTCTTCACTGCGTGTGCCCCTAACTTGAGTCCTGTCCATACACAAACTTTCTTACCTAGAGTGTGTTGGTGCTTGCTTCTAAGTCAGGTTGGCTGCCCCATGAGGAGATTTAGGTTAATGCTTGAGTGAGTGCAACTTGTCAGCTATTAACACAACAACTCTGTAGCATGGGTACAGGCTAGTGCCACTCAAGTGCTCCTAATCTTCCAATGTCTTCCCCCAATTCCCCCTATGTGTCCAGAAAGGACAGACAGGTTCTCCCACAATTCACTGGGAAAGAGTTCATAGGGCAACTCAACTTATAGCAGCGTTAAGAACCATGGGATATGCCCCCAAGAAATCCTAGTGCACACAAGCGAGTGCAGTCAGGAGCAGCTCTATGTTTTTTACTGCCCCAAGCACAGGAGGCAGGCGGCTTTCGACGGCGCACCTGCGGGAAGTCCGCTGGTCACGCGGATTTGGCAGCGCACCTGTGGAAAGTCTGCCAGTGCCGCACCATCGGCGTCCCCACCATCAAATTGCCGCTGAAGCCATGGGACCAGCGGACCTCCCACAGGCGCGCCGCCAAAAGCCGCCTGCCTGCTGCCCTTACAGAGACCGGCAGGCCGCCCCTGGCACACGCTTTCTGCACTGCTGCCTGAAGCCACCCCTGAGTGCAGTGTCCATGTGACCACAGCAACTCAAGTGTTATTTTGCTATACAGCTGCTCTCACACAAGAGAGGCTAACTCAAGAGGCATCACTGGAGAGTAGAGAATTTGAGTTAGCACAGCAATGAAGACAGCTGGTGATTGGTGAGGGCCAGGTGGCACAGAATGATCTAAGCGAGGTGTCCCACTTACAAAATGGAAAAGATCGTGACAAGGAATTGGAGCCACATCACATGCTGAAACAGAAAAGGTGGGGATTAAGCATCCCCAGACTAAACTCTCTTCCTGTGAACAAGCGCACGCACAGGGGTGTTCCTAGTCTGTATTAATCCATGCCTACCTGTGTTATACGGACAAAACTACACAGGATCTTTTCAGGGGGCAAGACAAAGATGCCACATTTATTATGATGATAATTTGATTTATGACCAATAACTAATATTTTAATCCTTATACACACATATTATACCTAATACCTACACATACACACACACACAGTCACACACACATACACAGTCACACACACACACACACACACATCCATCAGATGTTCTGCAGCTGCTGCATAGTTACCAGTCCTGGACATAGCTTGAGTTCGTGGCTTGATTTTGCAGCTTGGGTTCATAGCTTGTGGGCGGGCTGACGGCCAGAAAGCCTGGCAACAAGGAACAAGCTGGTCTCTGTGGCATGCACCGATGTCCTTCCATTCGGCTGCAGAATGTTACCTCCCAAAGTCTCCCATCTTCACCCCATCCTTTTCTGTATGGCTTTAGTTTGAAATCCCAGGAGAGCTCTATAGTCTTGCTGTGTCACTCCTCTGGGTTTTGGTGATTGTCACCCGTCAATTGCAGGTGTTGACTTTCGCTGGGGACCTGGTTTATCTTCCGTTCTATTGTACCTTGTCTTTTTAGGGGTGACTTGTCTTACTTTGTCTAGGGCTCTTGTCTGCATCTTCAGCAGTTGAGGTTTGAATCTATATTGATCGCAGGTGGGTGAGGTATTTCCTATCCATAGCATACCCAGTCTAAACATCTAAATAAACTATAATGAGAGACAGCAGGATGGCAACAATGAAGGTTGAGGAAGCTTTTACGAATGAGGAGCGTTTTAAAATGCGGGTTTTGAAGTACTATATGGCACGTGAACAGATTACACGTAGGCAAGTTGTATAAACGTGTGAACAGAATTACCATACTGAACAGTGAGTCTCAGGCCATGGCTCCTGGTGCTTTCACAGCACTGCACTTTCACGTCAGGATGTGAAAAACACCCCCCTGAGCGCTGCAAGTATACAGCTATAAATCCCAGTGTAATCGATGCTCGCCTGGAGCACGGGTTCCCAGTGCTGCAAGCTACACCCGATGAGAGTGGTTTACGTTCTGCCAGCGCTGAGAGCTCTCTCCCAGCGTGCGCTGCGACCATGCTCACAGCAGCGCTTTGAAGTTTCAAGTGTAGGCCATACCTCAGTGATTAAGGGGCATTGGACCTGATAGTGACTACAAGGCAGCTGACTGAACAGCTATGGCTCTTAACAAGCATTTTTATTGTCAATTAGCCAGTTCTTGGGGTAACCGGTTTTATAAATGAAAGTTGTTTCATTCATAAAACTTTACTTATGAAGTTACATTAATAAAGTGAACAATTAAAAACAATTTCATTCATTAGTTCTACACCTGTCTACATTTGTGTGCTTGCCTATGCAGACATTGGGGTGCAGAGAGGGCCTAAAATTATGTGCATGGAAATCACTTCTCCCTCTCTGAAATAATATCAAAGGAAGAGGCAGCCAATCTACATACTTTGTAGCTCTCTAACACCTTTCATCCAAGGATCTCAAAGTGCTACACAAACACTTTGCTTACATGATACACAATTGATCCATGAAGCTCATTGCCATAAGATATAATTGAGACCAAGAGTTTAATAATATTTTTAAAATCATTAGACACACATATACATATCTATATCTATATCTGGATGAGAACATCCACAGTTACATTAGAGAGAACTAAACATAAGAGAAGGACCATAAACCCTCCTGCTTCATATTGACAGGGATTAGGAAGTATATTCCCCTCTCCCAGGATCATCTACTAAAGGGTTTTGATTGGTTGGTTGTTAGGGGGTTGGGGTTGTTTTGGGTTTTTTTTTGCATTTTCTGAAATAGCTGGCACTGTCCACCACCAGAAACAGGGCACCTGACTGGTCTGATTCACTATGGCAATTCCTCTTAATGATTTAAGGCAGTGTTTCCCAAACTTGGGACGCCGCTTGTGTAGGGAAAGCCCTTGGCAGGCTGGGCCAGTTTGTTTACCTGCCACGTCTGCAGGTCCGGCCGATCGTGGCTCCCACTGGCTGCGGTTCGCTGCTCCAGGCTAATGGGAGCTGCTGGAAGTGGCACGGGCCGAGGGTAAACAAACTGTCCTGGCCCACCAGAGTCTTTCCCTACACAAGCGACATCCCAAGTTTGGGAAACACTGATCTAAGGGTACGTCTACTGGAGATGGAAAGTGTAAATTCCCGCTCGAGAAGACATACCTGCACTAGCTTTGATCGGGCTACCATGCCAAAAGTAGAAGCATAGCTGAAGCAGCATACTCAGGGCGGCTAAGCCCTCCTGCCGCTGCAGTTATACTTCTAGTTTAGCTCATTATACTTGAGAAGAATGATTTTCCCAGTCACACAGTAAGAAAGAACCCAGGAATAGCACCCAGGTTCCAGTCAGTGTTTTAGCCACAATACCATCCTTCCTGTCAGGTACTGCTCCATCTTACAGCACACTGCTGATACTGGCCCTGTCCTTGGTTCTACTTCATGCTACGGAACTGAATGCCCCTTTGAAAGGCAATCTGTGAATACGCAGTACTGCTTGCCATTCAAACAGGTGTCCTCAGAAGTGAGTATGAACTGAGGGCTGGTCTAGACTACAGGGGAAAATCGATCTTAGATATGCAAGTTCAGCTACGTGAATAACGTAGCTGAAGTCGAATATCTAAGATCGGATTCCTCACCCGTCCTCACCGCGTGGGATCGATGTCCGCGGCTCCCCCTGTCGATTCCGGAACTCCGATGGGGTTGGTGGAGTTCCGGAATCGATATAAGCGCGCTCGGGGATCGATATATCGCGTCTAGATGAGACGCGATATATCGATCCCCAAGCAATCGATTGTAACCCACCAATATGGCGGATAGTGTAGACGTAGCCTGAATATTAAAGCACTGAAATGTGAACCCACAGCAACATTAATAAACTTGCCTGAGAACAGATGGAGGAGGAGGAAAAGATCTGCCTACCTGCTCTAGACAGTTAGGCTCTGTTATACGTATGAAGACACAGAGTCTTGCAAGGACTGGAAAGTGGAACACGATAGAGATCTTTAAAACACACATCACTATCAAATCAAATTTCTGATACTTCTGCAGGAGAGTGTGATAAGGCTCTGGGAAGCAGTGGGTTAATTATGCATGCAAAGCAAGCTCCTGGGAAGGATGCTGAGAAGGAAGGTAGGCACTAAACAGCACGTTCCTGAGCAGAAGGGCAGCAGCATTCTCGACAAGCTGGCGAATGAAAATTACTAATCAGAAGTGAAATTAAAGCAATTACTGTGTTCTTCGTGTGTATACACCCTGCACAGCTCATAAAGGCTAATAGAGTGTGGTGCAGAGCCCTGACGGATGGGAAATTGCTGGTTAATCACTAGGGAATGGGTAATTTCCTAAGACAGCCGTCAGCTAATGACTTTAACACACTCTTCTGAACACGGTTTATACTGGCTGCAATTTTGTAGGAGCTGCTCAGTAAAGCTAAGCTGATTTATGAAGTCATTGTTCCCATCTTGCACCAGGTCAGTGGCCAGAACAAGCCTTTTATTTAAAGTAATATAAACAGCAACAGTGCTGCTTAAATGAGGCCTCTCATGACATTGTTTCATGTGTGTGCCTTTTGAGAGGCAAAGTGAGTGAGGTAATAGCTTTTACTGGACCAACTTCTGCTGGTGAGAGAGACAAGCTTTCACACCACACAGAGCTCTTCCTCAGGTCTGGGAAAGCTACTCCCTGGGTCACAGAAAAATGCAAGATGGAATGGATTGTTGAGCATACGCAGTTAGCACATGTTTTAAGGAGCCGTTCAAGGTAGAGTGGCCCGTTAACACTCCTGTAGTCATAGGACATAAAGAGGGAGTTAGTTGTACCACTTCTTTGGACAGATTGTTGTAATAAACCATAAATCTGAACCCACTAACCCCTGAAGAGCTCTGGGTAAGATCAAAAGCTTTTCTCACTCACCTACAGAAGCTGGTCCAATAAAAGATATCACCTCACCCAACTTGTCTCTCTAATACCCTTGGAACAACATGGCTACAACTACACATTTTACAGCATTAGGCAGATGGCCTTCTAAAGCAGGGGTCCCCAACGCAGTGCCCGGGGGGGGCGCCATGTTAGGATATAGATATTCAGGCCTGTCTGCAGAGGCCTATACTTTAAGAATTTAGGTGTATTCTTATCACTTAGCTAGTTATAGAGGTATAAAAGAAAGAATCAAAGATCACTGTCTGTCTGTGTAATGGCCTTCTCTTACTGTGACAGGCTAAGGCCTTCAGCTAAGATGTAGTTAGACAGCCATAAGCTGGGAAGCGTATAGTCACATTCTCACATTCCAAAGTCACATTGAAATAAGATGCTATTGGGTTGTTAGGAATACAATCCTGTCCTGATATTCCTATCACCTCCAGAGAAAGGGTAGAGCCTAGAAGATGTAAAAGGAAACTTAGTTTGATAGCATCCTGTCTGGCAAGAACTCACTTATCAATAGACACAGATGGAAAACCCTCATGTCTGTATAGATGTAGTTGTGAAATCCTCACTTCTGTATTGTTTTGTATGTTTATTTGCAAGGTCTCTGTCTGGTTCTGTGATTGTTTCTGTCTGCTGTATTAATTAATTTTGTAGGGTGTAAACCAATGAAGGTGGTGGAATATAATTGGTTAAATAACCATGTTACAATATTTTGGGATTGTTTAGTTAAATTTCAGTAAAATGATTGGTTAAGGTATAACTAAGCAAAACTCAGGTTTTACTATATAGTCTGCAGTCAATCAGGAAGTGGGGGTGGGGGGAAATGGGAACAGGGACTGGGGATGGGGGAATTAAAATCATGTCTTACTAAAGGGGAAAATGGGAACAGGAACAGGGACACAGGCAAGGCTCTGTGGTGTCAGAGCTGGGAAAGGGGACATTAAGGAAGGAAACTGGAATCATGCATGCTGGAAGTTCACCCCAATAAACATTGAATTGTTTGCACCTTTGGACTTCGGGTATTGTTGCTCTCTGTTCATGCGAGAAGAACCAAGGAAGTGAGAGGGTGAAGGAATAAACCCCCTAACATGCCATGGCGCCTGCTGGAGCATCTAAGTGCACCCACGTACTGGCCGGTGGCCAAGCAGCCTCCGAAATGCTGCCAACAAGTAGCGTCATCCAGAGGTCTCACTGCTGAAATACTGCTGAAAATCGGCGGCATTTCGGCAGCGATGCCTCTGGATGTTGCTACCTGTCGGCGACTTTTTGGCAGTGACACCTATTGATATTGCCACTTGTTGGCAGAATTTCGGTGGATGCTTGTCCGCCGCCATGGTCCTCCGTGGCTCATCGTCTGGTGCCTGCCAGACAAAAAAGGTTGGGGACCATTCTGCTAAAGGGTACCCATAGCCCACAGCATGGTAGGATTCCATCCTGGGGGATCACCTGACACTTCCTAGAGTTTCCAGGGTAATCCAGGTTTATGTTAATTCATTCTCTGGTTTCCCCACAGAGATTCATCAGGAGACCTAAGACTTGCCCTGAAGAACTCATTGAATTTAGGGGCTCTCTCCTCAAAGCCTCACCAGGGCCCTGTAACCAAGGACTTGAAAGGTTTGCTAAACCACTAAAGGAGCATTTTTGGCTGAACACTTTGTAGATTAACCTCAGGCTACCCTCCCCTTTGAACTCAATGAGTTGTATTTCCTTCTTGGGATCTGCTTTCTGCTTTAAATGGAATCAGGAATGCTTCTACCTTTGGGGAGGTTTGGTCTACAGCACGGTAATGGGACTGGGATCTCTCAGGACCCACTGCCAGAATAGCAGGAGCAGGTAAAATGTATTTTGTTGTGGGCAGGTTCGGTGGGTAGAAAAACCAGACTGCATTCACTTGCAGGAAAACACTAAATCTCTCCTCAGTTTGTCATAAATAGAATTTCAGCAATGGAAAGCAAGTTTTTCTTTTCTTTTTAGATAAATGTTTTAATATTTAAATTTAAGCTAGGGACAGAAAGAGATTTGGTGTCTATTCTAACAAGAGTTAACATATTTTTATGTGGTTTAAGCAAGATGTGGTTTATTCTTTTAGTGGTAAAGATTATGTCTGAATTCTGTTTATATATATAATATATTATAATAAATATATAAATATATATAATATTTGTTTGTTTGTTTAGTAGCATGGGAGAATCTGTCTCTTTCAGGATTTAAGGTTTGGGGGTGAGAGTAAGATAAAAATGCAACAAACAGCATAGGGGCTAGTAGTGGGTAGGGAGGGATAGCTCAGTGGTTTGAGCACTGACCTGCTAAACCCAGGGTTGTGAGTTCAATCCTTGAGGGGGCCATTTAGGGATTGGTCCTGCTTTTGAGCAGGGGGTTGGACTAGATGATCTCCTGAGGTCCCTAATAATCTATGATTCTATTGTGGGGTGGAATGTGAATGGGATTAAAAAATAGTCCTGCACAGGGCTATAATTTGGGCCAAAACACATCAAATTGAAAATGTACAGCTAGGGAGGCTTCCCAGCAAGCAAGGGAACAAAGGAAGCCAGAGGAACACTCTGCTAACTATAGCTTCTCCAAATACATGAGTCAGAGGAGTGCTAAGTTTTCAAATGCGGGCAAGAGTTGCCAAAAGCCAGTGGATCTGAGTAGAAAACGGGGAGGGGAGCCACGCTACTTAATCTCTTCGTTGCCATCATCTGCTATAGCTTCTGTGCTGAGTGAGGCTGAAGAGGACAGTCAGCATCGGGGGGGTTCAGTGCCTCTAGAGTGACCAGATGTCCTGATTTTATAGGGACAGTCCCGATTTTGGGGTCTTTTTCCCATATAGGATCCTATTACCCTCCACCTCCTGTCCCGATTTTTCACACTTGCTGTCTGGTCACCCTAAATGCCTACACTGTGCATGCACTTCCAGAGGCAGGGGTCGGTGCTTAGGGCAGCACCAGCAGGCTGGTTGGCTTAATGACTCCAGTGAGGAAGGCGGTAGCAAAGCAGTTAATACAATACTCTGCCTTCCAGCATTCTCACCTCAATAGTTATTTGCCTGTCCTGAAACGGGGAGCGCAGTGTGCTGGAAAGGTGTCTAGTTTCACCACAGTGCCTGTAACTGGCTCTGCACACTCTGCTGTTTGTGGACTGTTTGTGATTCCTTACAGCCATACTCAGCTGGGAGTCACAGCCGCTGTCCCTATGCCTGCACAGTTGCCTCCTTCATTTTCAGAAGCAAACCCATTTGGCAAAAAGCTGGGCTGGATTAGCAAACTCACTCTCCAGCTCCATGCCAGCATGGCCTGCACTTAGGGCACAAGAGCCTTCATTTAGCTTCATTCAACTCATTCCATTCAGTGACAGAGGGTTCCCAGCAGACAGAGCTGGCCCTAAAAGCACTGGCACTAGTAACTTGGAGGTAAAAATAGCACTTCTAATGCTCAAAGAAGTGGTAGTCAGACCTCCTGGGTCTCTCCTCAGATCTGCCACTGACTCACTACACAGCCCTGGGGCTAATCACTTACCCTGTCTGTAGCTCAGTGGCCCCGAGTCTCTGAGTCCTTCCAACAACTCCCTGACAGTGCTGCCTGTTTCCCCACATGATGGCAGGACTCCCAGCCAGGGCCAGATTAACCCCACACCAGGCCCTAGGCAAACATACATTTCTCCTGGCCTGGTGCCATGGGGAGAGCCCAGATGGGGTGAGAAGGTGGAGTTGGTGAGCTAGCCGACCCCTCACTCACCCTGCAGCAGTGGCGCCTGCCCCACAGGGCTGGGTCCGGCTCCTTGCTCCACTGGTATAGCTCCACCGTGTTGCAGTGCCACTCAGGTTTGACCCTGCACACCAGATCGCAATGCCCAGAGTGGGGAGCTGGTCCCAGCCCTGTGGGACAGGAGAGGTGGCTGCAGGATGAGCATGGGACAGGCTAGCTCTGCACTCCCCCATGCCTCCCCTCCACACTGGGCTGGGATTAGGGTTGTGGTGCCAGGGCAGAGGATGCTGCTAAAGCATTGGTGCCCCCTCGGCAGGACAAAGACACAGCAGCCATAGAGGAAGAGAAAGATGCTGGTCTCTGATTTTGGGGATCCCTTATGAATTTGGACCCTAGGCATGTGCCTTGTTTGCCTGTAGTTAATCCAGCTCTGCTCCAGGCCACAGTCTCTTTACAGTCAGCTATCAGTGCACTGAGGCAGAAGCATCCCAGGGCAGCTTGCTGTGAGCAGCATAACAGGCAACAGCCTTTGTTTTATTATTGAAGATCCTGCTCTCCCAGATGCCTTCCTCTCGGACTGCCTGAGAACACTCTATGCTGGCATCTCTTGGACACTGGATAGCTGAGGGAAGTGTCTGCATAGCACCTTTGCTCGGGGCTGCACTTCTCTACTCAGTTATTAAAGATCAACACCACTCCTCTGACATCTGTGGAGAACTGTTGCTGGCTAGGGAGTAGCGGTTACAGCATGCCACAGCTGATGATGAGGTTACCCCTCACATAACCAAGACTGGCTCTGCATTTGGAATGTCACAGCACCAATGGAACAGTAAGGGCATCAAAACAAGCACCAAGTTCAATGTCCATCAGGCAGCTGCGCTCACAATGCTTCTATATGGTTGTGAGACATGGACAATATCATCACCACATGAGGAGACTTGATCAGCTCCAAATGCACTGTCTTCAATCTGTTTGCAGGGTCAAATGGTGAGGCAAGGCTCCCAGTACTGAAATCCTTAATTGTTGTCGGATGTTTGGCATTCAAAGCACGCTCATAAAAGCTCAGCTGTGTTGGTCTGGCATCTCGAGAATGCCCAGGCCATATTTTATGGTCAGCTAACGTAATGCTCCTCTTCTCACGGTGGAAGGCACAAACAATATAAAGATGCACAGAGCAAGATGGAGGCAGATTTGTCATCATTAACCTCTGTGAAGTCAGGCACCTTAGCACCTTATGTGGAAAAACATGACCAGCACAAAGCAAGGATACAACAGCCTGCAATGGTCACATAGACAAGCCTGTCTGTCCCACAGTTCAGTTCTCACATTAGTCTGACCTTGAATTTACATGTTCACCTATAGTGTTTGCTGGATCCTCATATGTTGACATGAGACTCCATCATTTTCTGAGGCTACGATCCCATTTTCAGGGGCAGTGCTTTGGAGATTGGGATAGAGAAAGCAGACTAAGCTAACAAGGTAGCAGAGATAAGTAACAAACCTTTCTATACAACTAACAGCCTCCATATCCCTGTATCTCCTTTATTTGGAGGTATGTGCTTCTTGCCACTAAGATCTGCTGATAATTGCATGGAACAGCAATGTAGGGTACGTCTACACTGCAATCCAAGGTGCAGCTGCTGCTTGGGTCGGCACACCACACTAACACGGCTAAGAATAGCGGCATAGATCTGGTAGCATGGGCTTCAGCAGCACAAGTACACACACAGGGTCCCCAGCATGCTTGGCCAGCCCATGCTGCCACGTCTACAATTCTATTTTTAGCCGAGTGTAGTGGGTTAGCAGTGGCTTCTCCCGCTCTGGGTCAGTGGGAGGCCACTCTGCCTCACTACACCGTGCTAGTACTGGTAAAGTTAGTATAGGTATGTCTACCCAACCTGCAGTTGTAATTTTGGCACAGGGCAGGGGCCCTGGACCTGCTTCATTTACAGGGGCCAGGCAGCCCCTGGTGCCAGGAGCCTTGCTGGTTATTTCCATTAGGAGGATAAATGAATGAGAGAGTCAGGTATTCTTTTGTACAACCCTATCTGTTCACCAAGGATGTGCATAAAGTCCTGTTTCCCTGACCACAGCAGGAACAAACAACTGAAGACAGTTTCCTTGTTCAGAAATCCAAGTCTGCCTTTCCAGCCAGTACTGTGTCCAAAAGCAGCTGTCTCTGGGCTTCCAACCAGGCCACACTCACCACTGCTTCTCTTGCTGGCTGGCTGTTGGCTTTCTCCTAGCGTTCTGCCTCTGATGAACACAGACACACACAGAGCTGCAGCCAGGTCCCATGGCTTAGCTGCTGCCAGGGCTGCCTCCAGGGTTTTTCTGCCCCAAACGGCAGAAAAAAAAAAAGCCACAATCGCGATTGGCGGCAGCTCCACTATGCCGCTTTCTGGTTCAGTGGCACTTCTGCAGCAGGTCCTTCCCTCCAAGGAACCGAGGGACTGCCACTGAAATGCTGCCAAAGAGCCCGAAGTGCCGCCCCTTCCCCTTGCCCGCCCCAAGCACCTGCTCACTGTGCTGGTGCCTGGAGCTGGCCCTGGCTGCTGCTCAGGGCCTTGCCATGCTGGGCAGTGCCTTGAGCAGTGGTTTCCATTGTTCCAGCTATCACTAGACAAAAGGTCATTGAATTGCCCCTTCCATTTAGCCTGAATGAAAGCACTTCACACAGCCATCTGCTTTAATTAGGTCTGTGACTGATGAAAGGTAATAGCTTTTACTGGACTGTCCTCTCACCAGATGTGGTGGTGGTCTGAGGGCTCTGCACTTCACTGATGAGACTGCCGCAGATTGGCTCTGCATTCAGTAAGAAGACTGGACTAGCTACTATTGGTGAACGAGAGAAACTCTCGAGCCTCCAACATAACAATATTTTACAGACACAGAGGTGCTCAGATATTTTGATAATGGTTGCCATAAACTGTGTGCAACCCAGACAACTGAACAACTTCAACCAGATCTGCCAGTTGCAGGTGCCAAAAGGGAGGCTGGATATTAAAAAACCCACCCAATGAGTAGCTGTCATAGCAGTGCGAAGGGTGATGCAAACTGCTCGATAGGACCCACATTTTTCACCTGTGGAGAAACCACTTCCTCCTGACTATGAGATGAACTAGTTTTAAGAGAACCCTCCAGCAAAATCAGTACTTAGTAAGATATAAAATCCTTTGTTATGCCTAAACTCTTTGGAAACATATTTTTTAAAATTAGTAAAATTTCATAAACATGTCTATTGATATGGAGCTCGCACAAACTAAATTAGTGTTCCCTTTTTCTAAAAGCAATGAACATTGTTATGAACACACTAAACCTCTGTGACTGATTAATTTACTACATATTTAACTCACTGAAACAAAGACATTATTTTAATCTGGAATGGTTACTCTATGAAGGCTTAAGAGTACATTTAAAATATAAAATCAGATTAGAAATACTGATTGAGAAAATGTAAAATGGAGAAGAGCTGCATCATGCACTCCATAATATTTACAGCAGGACAGCTGACTCGCCCTTACTACAAAGTTTTTGCAAATAAATCTCTGACAAACTTCAGAGCATATCAGGAAACCTGTGACTGACATTTTTTATTCCCAAGTTTAGTGCTTTTAATTAGGTACTTTCTGCAAGTCCAGTCTTCACCGTCTGGCATGCAGTGGAAAACATGCTACATTTTCTTTAGAAAGAAATTGCAGAAGAGTGTTTTTTTCAAATGTCATTTGCTTCATTTGGGTTCAAGGATTTGCCTGGAAGAGAGTAAGCAGGGAGGGGGAGGGAAGAGAGGAGGGAGACAGTGGGGAGAGGACAGGGCCTGGGCAGAGTGGGGGTGGGGCCTGTGTGGAATAGGAGGGGAGTATGGGCGGGGCCACAAGCAGAAGAGATGGGCTGGGGAGCTACCCAGCATGCACTGCAGTCTCCTTAGGCAGGGGTCCTATTTGCAAAGCCAAATGCACTAGCACCGGGAATTCTGCATGAAGTAGAGGGTCCGGGGGCTCTGTGGGAAACTGAGACTCTCCACCGCCGTGAAGCTGGCTGGGCGGCTCGTGTCCTTGCTGCTTTGTCCCTCCTGACTTGGGCTGCGAACCCAGGCTGCCATCGGGCATAGGGGCACCAATTTATTAATACTGCGTAGGGCCCCATAAATCCTAAGGACAGTCCTGGCAGGAGGCACTGACATACTGTGCTGCAGTTGCTTCACAAGTGCTAATCACTAGAACAAACCCCAAAAAGGGTTACACTGGGCAGACAACTGTTACACTCCACCCACCTCCTTGCATGATTGCATTTACCCTCCGACAGAGAGGGCACAGAAATAATTAACTCCCAGCCAAGGGATACTCATTGGATACATCACGTGAGAAATCCACAGCACCTCACTGGAAAGGAAGACTCTCAAGAGATCAGTTACAGTAAACAACTCAAGAAAGATGTATCAAGAAAGGAGATTAAAACATGGTTTGTTTTCCCAAATGAGATTTTAGAAATGTCTCTGCTTTAATTCAACCCTAGCTGCGACTGATGCTCGTGTCTCTCTTAGCAAGGAGTAGACACTTCACTAATACATATTCAGAGGCAGGCCTGCTGGGAACTAGACTGAGACAAAGAAAATGCAGCTTAGCATTGAGACTGCAAGAGAAAGGCAGAGACTTCCAATGCTGTAATTAACCCAAACCAGAAAAAGTGACGGAACTTGCTCTACAGCTGCTTTTAAAGCCTCTTGTCTTGTGAATTCAGATGGAATCAGCAATTCCTGCATCTTAACTAGAGCGAATCCGAAAGTGGGGGGTTTCCTTTTAGAAAATTTGGAAAAAATGAAACATTTTTGGCCAAAACTAACCATTTTTGGTCATTTCAACTGAAACCCAAAAAAATTCAGCTGAAAATAAAAAAGGTTTTGTTTTTTTGACAAAAGTCTAAATGAGGGTTTTTGGGTTTTGGTTTTTTGCCAAAAAAACTGAAAAACAGTTTCAAAGGAAATTTTTTAACAAGCCCTACTTCATCTGACTGTTAAAATGACAGCCACCCATTTTGATGCTTGAAAATGTGTGAGTGATTTACTCTTTGCAATTAGATGCAGCAGTTAGATTTTCTATTATATTTCAAAGGCATTTATGCTGAGAAGGCATAACACCAACACTTTACTTAGAACTGTATATTTTATATAAATCATTATGTGCTTGTGGGAGGTAAAAGGAGACAAAGAACAAAAGTGGAGTGTTTTCTTTCTTTTTGAGGAAGGCCTGAAAGTTTTTTGGTTTTTTTTTTTTAAATAAATCTGCTTCTTTTTGCTTTAAAAATTCAGGTCTTGTCTGCCCTGGAAAACTCTAATTGGAGAACTAGTGAAATTTTGACATCACAGAAGTCAAGGGAGTGAGGCCCAGATAAAGGTAAAGTTACACATGTGCATAACTACCACCAGTCAGACCTGTGCTGTTCTACCTGTGCTAGGTGAGGAAGGCAGCCCAGCAATGGGAAGCTGGCTGGACGGGAGCCAAAGGCCTGTGGAAGACTCCAAAAAAGGAAGGCCTGGGAACAGCTGCTCAGGAAAAAGCAGAGAGCCACCCAGGAGGAGCTGAGAGGAGAGAGGGAAAGGAGCCTAGTCAGGGTGAGAGCTGAGCTGAATGGGTGGACAGAAGAGTACCTGAACTGAAGGGGAAAAAAACAGGCTTCTTCGAAAGGAAGTGTTTGGTCCAGTTTGAGATTGGCAAGAGTTAGCGTTTTGGACTTAGATTCACTGGGAAGGATGGGCTTAGCTGGAGGCCTGAGCCACTGCAGTAAGTCACTCTATGGTTGGAGTAGGCTGAAGATTGTTGTGGGGAAACTGAGGCAGAGTGCTGTAATGCTGCGTCTTGCAGTGAGGGGGTTCTCTGAGTTGGTGACTCCTCTACTGCAGCTTTTGGAAGCTGTAGTGTTCACAGCGCTCAGGTGCTCTTAATCCAAATCAGTTTTAAAGGAGATGGTGGTAAAAACACCTGAATGCTGGCTACACAATAGCTGCCACAAATGCTGCCACAGATAGAGCTTCACTTTGGGGGAGTTAAGGGTGCATCAAATCTTAGTGTAGTCACAGCCTTATACAAAGTGACCAAAAATCTTTACTTTGTTTTGTCATTTTGTTCTTGTCACCACCCATTTAACTCCAATGTTCAAAGAACTTTTAGGATAAAGACTGTCTTTGTTGAATACCCAACACCCTACATTTACAATGTGAAAGCTCACATTAAACATGACCTAAGAAATCCTCCAGCAAAACTTGGGCCAAGATTTCATAGATCCTTAGTTTAAGGCAAATAGGAACCACTAGATCATCTAGTCTGACTGCCTGTTAATCACAGGCTATTATATTTCACTGTTACCCCTGTATTGAGCCCAGTTTGACATTTCTGTTCAAAAATAATAAAGCATAAAACACTCACCTTTTCTTTAAGCCTCTCAGAACTTCTTCATAGATCACAAAGATTAAAAAAAAGACATAAACTCAATGTTGTTATAATTCCTTTTGAGGCTATGTTGAACAATCCCAGATTGTTTACAGAGGTTTAGGTAAGCTGATTAATACCAAGGCTGACTTGCTATGGGTCAGGATTAGTTGCTGAGGCTCTGTCTACACTGGCAAGTGAAAGACAAAACTTTTATCATTCAGAGTGTTAAAAAGACACACAACCCTGAAAGCCGCTCATTGGGGGTGTAAGTATCTGTTGGCAGGAGCTCTCTTCTGCTGATAAAACAGCGACTCCACAGCCCCTTTGAGCAGCACAGCTGTAGCTGCAGAGCCGTGTAATGAAAAGCTGCATAGTGTAGACATAGCCTAAGAAAATTTCTGGCTACTGCTGAAATCCTCTGGCAAGTCTTTGCAAAGCAGCCTGGGAGAGCAGGGTGCAGATCAATATTTACACAAAGAGGGAGAGCCCTGCAATTTATAGTAGCATTTCATAGCAGAACCGAAAGATTTTCACACAGATAGGAAACAAAACCCCCTCAGAACAATGAGACTGCTAGGGTTTCAGACGCAGACAAGCTTCTCTTCCCGCCAAGGTTTATTGCTCAAATAACCTTGCTCAGGCTCAGTAGCACTGAACACAGTCTAATCTCTCTCATGCTGGCCAGGGACTGGATGTGGGGAGGCAGAAGTGTGGTGGTATTCTACTCATGCATTACTTACAAGCCCAGAATAAGCACACATTTCAGCTAAAGTGTTCAGCAATAAAATATTGAACAATGTCTACATATTTAGTAAAAAGAACAGGAGTACTTGTGCCACGAAAGCTTATGCCCAAATAAATTGGTTTGTCTCTAAGATGCCACAAGTACTCCTGTTCTTTTTGTGGAAACAGACTAACATGGCTGCTACTCTGAAACCTACATATTTAGCGTGGTCATTTGGCTTCAGAGTGAATACCTGTTGAGCTGAATAGCAGCAGTTCCTATCTCTTTTCTAGAACCATTGTTTCCGGCTATCTGGCTGCAGGCTCAGTGAGACAGTATGACATTGAGCCACAATTAGAAGCTCTTTGCCACCATATGGGCTAGAGACTTCATCTTTTAAAGAAAAAAATGGGATACTAACTTCTGTAGTAACAGCTGAGCTCACCAGAGAAGCAGTGTCGGCCTGGAGAGCTGCCAAGTATTGGCACAATCCAACAGTGGCTCTTGTCCCCATAATATTTAGCGTGCATGCTCTTCAAAGGATTTATGTGCTTCCTTGCCCCGTGAAGCACATTACATACTTTTGGTGCTCCATAAGTGATGTTTCCCTATGTATCAGGTGGGGTTAGTACCAACACACAGCTGTGCCCAGATTAGCGTTCTTTAGAGACAGGGCGAGCTCCAGACACCAGCACGCCAAGCGTGTGCCTGGGGTGGCAAGCCACAGGGGGTGCTCTGCCAGTCATCGCCAGGGCGGCAGGCAGGTTGCCTTTGGCAACATGCCTGCGGAGGGTCCGCTGGTCCCGTTGTTTTGGCGACCTCCCGAATCCGTGGGACCGGGGACCTCCCCCAGGCAAGCCGCCAAATGCAGCCTGCCTGCAGTGCTTGGGGCAGCAAACTTCCTAGAGCCACTCCTGTTTAGAGAATATAAATAATATCGAGCACAGATGTATGTATACGGCAGTCCCTCAACTTGCCTGTATCCTCGTGTCTCTCTGTATTGGTATCTCTTCTTGCCTTGACTGGTGCAACTCCCTTCTCTGTAGCTTCCCTGGGGCATTCCACACTCCAGCATGTGCAGAATTCCATTGCCCATCTCCTCACATGTAAAGCATAATCACAAGTCCATTCCTCAAACAGTTCCGCTGGCTTCCATTTAATTCCAGATCTAGGTCAAAATTACCCATTGTAAATATCGAGTTAGCCCATGGCTCGCTCTCTCTCTCTCTCTGTCTTCTGCTTTCAATTTCCACCACTAACGCAGCATCCAGCCTCTTCGCCAGCCTGTGCAAGTGTCTTCTCAGCAGCTCTTGCCCTCCACAATGAGCCTTGCTCTGTCTCGCCTCCTCAGAAGCTCTCCCTCCATTTCAAATTCTATTGAAAACACATTTTCCTCCCTCGCCTGCAGTTCCTAAATTACATAGCCATCTCGTATCAAAATATCAACAATTCACAAACTTGGCAAGGTGATTATTAATAACAGCGCTGCTCTTATTTGGAGAAAAAAATAATAGTGGAAATATGTTGGAAGTTTGAAATGTGTACACACTTGTCATTCTGACTTCCCTCCCTCCCCAGACAGCATACTCCTTAATTGCATGAAATGAAAACAATCCTACATGCAGCGTTAAATGACTGAGTGGGTATGTTTAATCAATCATGGAGTGTTTAGGAATAGAGGCGTATCCCTTTAAATAGTTTGGAACCCTCTAGTGGTGCTCAGATTTGTATGTAGTTAGCAAACTTGACTGTTTTGGGACCCAGCTGGGCCCATGTGGTTTTCTCATGTTCTTGCCATTGTGTAAAGAGCAAAAGAGACAACAAATATAAATGTGATTAATTAATCAGTCTGAACTGTACTTTAACCACAATTGGGCTCTTAACACCTTTATTCCTATAAGCCACTCTCATGGTGCTTCAGGGCTGCTCTGAGATCGAAGGACCTCTAACAGCTGGGGATTGCTCTGTGGGCAGGTAGCAAGTCAGGATATATTCCTACTGCGAGGATATATTCCTACTTCTTCCCACATCACTAGCAGGGAGAGCCAGTGGCTATGCAGACTTTGCCCTGTTTGGTGGGTGAAGGAGAAGGACATAGCCTTCCAGAATCATTTGGAGGGGTGGAATGGAAAGTTAGGGAATCTATCACTCTTGCGATGGGGAGGGAATGAAGACTCTTGGCCTTGCTCTGGGATGAAGAAGAGACACCTCCAGTGAAGGATCCATCTCCAGCGCTGTGGCATTGACCAACAGTGTTAAGCCATCCATTATCTGCATCAGACCCCATCAGGTTAAATAATTCTCGGGGTCTTCATTGGGCTCTTGGGTTGTGGCTATGGCTTGTGCTATAAAATTGTGCCTGCCTATTTGCTCTCCAAAAAGTCTCATTAGTGTCAATATGCTATTGTTCTCGTCAACTCTAATGCTATCTAAGACCCCCCGAATCTCTGAAGCTGCGCAGAAGCCCATCAAGCGACGGACTTCAAGGGCGTTCAACGTTCCCTTATTGCAAGCAAAAACGCATTAGAACACCATCTGGAGAAATTGTCCTTTTTTAGGGGTCCAAAACTATCAGCCAAGGCTTTTAAGTCAGCGGCAGATACAGGGACAGTAGTAACAGTTGTACTTCCCCCTCCCTCTGCAGGTGTTGTGACTGTAGTTCATCGTATTGCTGCAATAGGGTTTTGTTCGATAGGTTCCAGTCCCTGGGGCTCATCCCATATATCTCCATTCCAAGCTTCATTAGGGTCCCATTGTTCCTCCCATTCAAGGATCTCATCATATTGAGCTTGGTCCCATCCTCCTCCCATCAGAGCTGCTACTTGGCGGGTGGCAAACCCCAATTTTGTTTTAAGATCCTGCTACGACCGAGGGTATATTCACCTATGCAATTTTTCCCCCACAGGCGGGGAAGAGCCCATATGACCCGGCACCTCTACGACCGGGGGTGTATATACCTAGATAGTTTGTATATATCTTATCTGTATAGTTTTCCCCAACTGATGCGTCGGAGCGAGGACAGTGGAACAGGGCCCCTACACTAGAACTAGTCAAGGAAGCCATGAGGTTGCAAACCTCACCAAAAGAGATGGTTCCATAACTCCTACTGCATCACCCTCTTCCTCGATGCAATGCTTCCCAGACCTACTCCCTTTTCCGGGGCAAGAATAGAGAGGCCCACTAAACGAGGAACCCTCACCACCAGTAGGGGCACAGAGGTGGAGGTTCATAGGCAAGGACTCCGGGGATCCCGGGGTACGACTATGTGTGTACGTTCAGCAGGGTGGATATATCCCAACGCTAGCTTTAATAAATACAGGGGACCAAGTCATGTAAATTAAAATGGGAAAAAGGAGTCACTCACTGGAATCGAAATGGATAGGCTCTTACTCCATAGTGGACTACCTTAGCCCATTGATATACCATATTGAAAAAGATGGAAAACTGAAATGGTTACATGCTTCACAAATTAAACTGTTTACGTAAATAATGATGTTTGCATTCTTTGCAGAAAAGGACATCCTGGAACCTGAGTATGAGGTAGTGCTTAACCATCACAATTTTAATCCACAGAAAATGAGACTCCAGTGCTTTACCTGCTTCTGGGAACGTGCAGTGTCCAGATAATTAGAGCAATCATGGGAGAAGATGCTGCTTTCCTTATAAGCCAATATTTAAGAAATAATTCACTCCCCACCAACCAATCATGGCTTCCTACCCGTGATCCAATGATCCTCATGGAATGGTATGATAAAAATACTAGCCAAATCTTAAAACCCGTAGGAAATACCAATGTGTATGCCTGAGAAGGGGAAATGGGACTTAAGCAGGGGTGGCTCTAGGTATTTTGCCACCCGAAGCACGGCAGGCAGGCTGCCTTCGGTGGCTTGCCTGCGGGAGATCCCTGGTCCCACGGATTCAGCGGCACACCTGCGGGAGGTCCACCGAAGTCGCGGGACCAGCGGACCCTCCGCAGGCAAGCCGCCAAAGGCAACCTGTCTGCCGCCCTCGCAGCAACCAGCAGAGCGCCCCCCGTGGCTTGCCGCCCCAAGCACGCGCTTGGCATGCTGGTGCCTGTAGCCGCCCCTGGACTTAAGGTTCACCTTATAAACACCACGGGAATACCAAATAGGGGTTAAAATAGAGGGTCCCTTTGGGGATACCACCTGGAGTTCCAGCTATCCACGATTACCATATCAGTGAGATGAGCCTGTTAAGACAGGGACAGTACTAACAGTTATTGTGGGACACTGTCCGATACCTCATCGTAAATTGAACCTCTGGGTCCCAGACACAAGCACCAGAACCTGGACCAGGGACTATGCATGTGAAAAAGGTTCCCCAATTAAGACAAAGCAACCAAAATTGTTTGTGACTCAAAGTGATCCGGTAAAAGTCTTGTTAAATCCACTATTAGTAAAAATAAAAACTGGTATGGATTGGACTCAGTTGAACATGTCTAAATTGGAATCTAAATGTTCACCTTACTCCCTTCCCATTATAACGGCCTGGATAAAAACATATCAACACGCCAATGGCCGAGCAAAACAAGATGTAGTAGGCACCATATTAGGAGGAGTTGGTTTTGGAACAGGAATTATGAATACTGTAGACTTGGAGGTAGTTAAGAATAAGTTAAGTTCCTTGTCACAACTACAAGATAGTCCCATTCACAAGCAGGCAGATAATACTGTGGATTTGGTAGAAATAGGTCTGGGAAACCTGAAAGCAACATGGAATATGTGGTGGTGGCTGAACACCACCTCCTGGCTGCTGTATAAACAACCAATAGAGTTATAAAATAAAACTGCCTTGGCCAGAGGATGTACTGAAATGCACATTCTTAGTTTAGCATCACTTGAACATGAAATGTTTTGGGTAATATCTGGGAATGTTCGGGTATTAACGCATCTTTTAGAACAACGGAAGAGGTCCGTGTTTGACACCTACAAACAGGAATGGATGCAATATGTTTCCAGCATGGTTGAGCTTGATTTGTTATTAGGTGAAATTATTGTTAAAATTGCTCACCAACAGCCTGTGGAGACAGAAATATGGAAAGTGATCCTGCTCCCAAAATTGACCATGGGATCCTTTTGGCTACCTTGGGTTATGGATCAGTGGGTTGGGAAAGAGGAGAAATTATTGGACATCCTAGGGTGTACAGAGTGGAGCCCTCAGAAATGGGTGTGATTGTTACCACAGAACCATGCAGCAAGGACACATCATTGGGAACATGTGTATGAGACGAACTAGAAAATGTGACACATGTTTTGTACATCGGACAATCTGTATGTATTACATCCTGGGAAACAATATTTTGGGAGGATGCAAGTATTAGCCAACCACCAGTGGATGAATGTAAATGTAATGCCCATGTATTATATACTAGCAATCACACATACTATTTAGGAAAGATAGAAGAAGCACAGAGCACTATAACCACCACCCTGCTTAATTTCTCTGTTACCCTCGGCTTGGATTGGTACAATCTAACTGATCACTTGTTGTCAGAAACAAAGGTGACTCAGTTTTTACCACAGACACAGAGGGATACAGGGAAGTGTGTCATTCAAATATTACATGCAAAGGGAGACAGGCTAAAAGTTGCTAGGTCTGAAAAAGAACTGACAGCCTATCACTGGTACGATGTTTTTACAGGCTGGTCCCCAACCTCTATGGGCATACTGTCTATTATGTTTCACCCATTACCAATTGTGTTAATATTGTCCTGTGTTTGCTTGCTAGGAATGTGTTGTATGTGATGTTGGGCAAAAAGAATGTTTGTTAAATTACAACCACAAGCTCAAATTGGCTCTCAGTATATTGCTATGAAACAGTTGTATAAAATATGACCCACTCACAGAATTGTTCTTGAGGGGGTCAAGAGGGGGACATGTAATAGGATTTTATGTTTGTATTTTGTATAATTTAGAATGAAGGATAAAGAATAATCAGATAATAATGCATCATATGTTAAATGTATTGATGTATGATTTGACCATATCCTGCAGGGCCGGCTCCAGGGGTTTTGCCGCCACAAGCAGCCAAAAAAAAAAAAAAAAGGCGCGATCGCGATCTGCTGCAATTCAGCGGGAGGTCCTTCGCTCCGAGCAGGAGTGAGGGACCCTCCGACGAATTGCTGCCGAATAGCTAGACCTGCTGCCCCTCTCCGGAGTGGCCGCCCCAAGCACCTGCTTGCTAAGCTGGAACCTGGAGCCGGCCCTGATATCCTGCCAGCCACCCTTTTTGAATAGCAGAAAGGAATGGCCTAATGTGCTATGGTAGAGATGCATCAGCCAGAATCTTTGTGTCTGGGCTGATGTCAAGGCAGTAACAGACCTTTTAGGATCACCACTTTGTTGTAGGTTTAGCATTTTAAAATAAGTAAAAGAATGCAATGATTGTTTTTCTTTTGCATTGCAACTGGATGTTCTTATTCAAAATGTTCTATGTAAACCAATTCCATTTTGTGTGTTCCTGAGTACATGCGGGGTCATTTAACATTTGATCAAATTAATGGAGTTGTTCAAGATTTAAATAAAGCAGTGGTTAGCAAATGTAAGATCTTACATCAGCCGATGAAATCTATGAGCTCTGCTGTCAGAAATCTCTACCACAGATTCCTGGAAGGAGAAACCAAGGATACTAAAGGTATTCTTTTTTAATTTATGCATGTATTTATAAAACTTTCATTCTTCTTCAAGTGCTTGCTCATGTCCATTGCATGCTAGGTGTGCGCATGCCACATGCACAGTTGCTGGGGATTTTTCCCTTGGTGGTGTCTATTGTACTGGATTAGCGATATAAGGGGTGCTGCCAGCTCTGCACCCTCTCAGTTCCTTCTTACTGTCTGTAACGGTTGCTTGGTGGTCACCTCAGCTAGAAGGGTCTCTGATCAAAGTCCTGACATCAGAACCCCCTTATATGGTGTTCTTGAAGGACTAGGTCCAGCTGCGCCCTCATCCAGCCTTCCTACCAAAGGGCGTTGCAATTCCCTCAAAATCAGGACATTTTTCTGCCTGTATTCTTTCCAAAACTTCACAAGACCGCTGAGGAATATCAGCTCCATACGTTAGATTTTAGGTGGGCCTTGGCCTTCTTTATTGAAAGGACTACATCCTTCAACAAGTCTATGCAACTCTTTGTGGCAGTGGTGGAAAGGATTAGAGGGCTGCCGGTGTCATCCCAAAGAATCTTGTCCTGGATAACCACATGTATCCAGGCTTGCTATGAGTAGGCAAAGGTTCTGCTTCCAGCTATTGTGACTGCTCATTCCATGAGAGCTCAGGCTTCATCAGCAGCGTTCCTCGTGCAAATACCAATCCAGGACATCTGCAGAATCACAACATGGTCATAGGTTCATAGCTTTGCATCCCACTATGCCATCACCCAGCAAGCCCATGACAATGCTAGTTTCAGAAGAGTGGCGTTGCAGTCAGCACATCCATAAATTCTAAGCCTGCCTTCGATGGTACTGCTTGTGAGTCACCTAGCATGGAATGGACATGGGCAAGCACTCGAAGAAGAAAAAACGGTTACTGATTTTTTGTAGCTATTCTTCTTTGGGATGTGTTGCTCCTGCTCGTTCCATGACCCACCCTCCTATTCCTCTATCGGAGTTATCAGCAGGAAGGAACCGAGAGGGTGCGGGGCTGGCAGGACCCCCTACACCAGCACATACGTGTATGGGTCCAGAGAGTGCTAGAGCCGGTCGTGCAGATGCCACTGAGGGAGGAATGTCCGGCGGCTGTGCACGTGGTGCGCACACACCTAACATGGAGTGGACATGAGCAAAACATCTCAAGGAACGGCTGTTGTGAAGGATTAGTAACCGTTTTTTATCAGAGCATCTGGATGTTTCAGAAGAAATGTACAAGAAAGGGGGAAGGTTTTCTTAAGTGACTAGTGATTTTTGGATGCCTTCATTTTTTGGTTGTCCAACTTGAGACACCTTGCAGGGGCCTTATTTTCAGAAGGTAGATACTCATTGGTTCTGATGGCTAGGCCCGTCTGAGAATTTTCGGTTTGGGTGCTCCAAAATTGAAGCATTCAAAATCTCTAGTCACTTTTGAGACTCTTGGACATGCTATAAAGCAGTCTCAGATGGTGAGTGTCTAATAAATTGCAGATATGCCAAGATGGTTAATATTCTGTGCACAGTCACCATACTTGGGATAAGCTCAGACGAACAGATGGAAGCAGGACCAAAGAATTCTGAGGAGCTGCTGGGTGAGGAAAGTGGACGGTGGTGACTAGGAGAACCAGGCAGAGGAAAAGATGGGCCAGCGATGGAGAAATAGAACTCAGAAACAGGTTTGCTGGGTTGGAAAATGAAGATGGAGCTCAGCTGGTGCTCGCTGAAGGAGAGAGGGCAAGGAAAAAGAGACGAGCAGCTAGTCCTGCAGAAGGAGGGGAGGAGTCAATGGAGGCGACACCAAGTATGAGCCCTAGGAGGATTGCAAGGGCGAATACAAATCGAGAGGACTTGCGGCTAGCTGGTGCGGGGGATAGACCGGAGAATCACACTGTCGCCAGGAAAGGCAAGTCTACGTGATTGGAGACTCTTTACTGAGAAGAATAGATAGGCCTGTAACTAGAGCTGATCGGGAGAATAGAAGGGTGTGCTGTCTGCCGGGGGCTAAGATACAGGATGTGGACCTGAGGCTGAAAAGGATCCTAGCGGGAGC
>NC_133777.1:35074430-35077283 GCF_003597395.2 Chelonoidis abingdonii
CATGGGTTAGGGGTTGTTATAAAAGTGGATGGGTAGGGTTCTGTGGCCTGCCTTGTGCAGGAAGTCAGACTAGATGATCATATTGGTCCCTTCTGACCTATGAGTCTATGAGTCTATGAGACTTAGGGGAACTCAGTTGACAATGCCCTGCTGGCACCCTCAGGCACTATCCACAGCAGAAGACCAGCAAATCTTACCTGCCACAATGGGACATGGGTAGAAAGGGGATTTCTCAAATAACTGGGTCCCAGACCATTAAGGACTCTCAATTTGTAATCAGCATATATTACACCCTCCTTATGAGAGGCGACTCCAAGAGCTTGGCTTGTTTAGCCTAATCAAAAGGAGGCTGAGGGGAGATATGATTGCTTTCTATAAATACATCAAAGCGATAAATACCAGGGAGGGAGAGGAGTTATTTAACTTAAGCGCCAATGTGGACACAATAACAAATATATATAAACTGGCCATCAACAATTTTAGGCTCAAAATTAGGCGAAGGTTTCTAACTATCAGAGGAGTGAAGTTCTGGAACAACGTTCTAGGCCAGGGACGCAATGGGGACAAAAACCTAACTGGTTTCAAGATTGAGCTTGATAAGTTTGTGGAGGGGATGGTATGATGGGACTGCCTACAATGGGATGAGGCCCAACAGCGACTGCCAGTAACAAAAATCCCCAATGGCCAGAGATAGGATAGTAGATGGGGAGTGCTCTGAGTTACCACAGAGAATTCTTTCCCAGGTATCTGTCTGCTGGGTCTTGCAAATGTGAGGAAAAGCAAGTTTACGGTTCACTTTTTTTGGGGGTGGGGAGGAGAGAAAGGATCACTGGGCCATCCAGTGCTGTCAGAGTTTCCTATTAATGAGTGCCAAGTGCAATGCTCCATTTCTGGCAGATGTGCCTTAAGGACTCCCCTCCCTTAACTAAGCAAAGCAGCTTGGAACACGCTTTTTACAAAAGGTATAGTCCTGGTATATAAACGAAACTGAGGTTTATCCGATCTGTGAGTGCCTCCAGAGTTATCCACAAAGCCTCGCTGAGCTAAGAACTCTGGGCTCTCTAGGACAGCTGTTGCTTGTCTGGCAGATAAAAGACTGCTGTCTGTCTGCACTGTGTAATTATTTCTTCAGTTAGGACTTGATTCTATTCCAGGCTCTTTCCACCAACGCAAATGTACATTTTTTTGTTTGTTTGTTATGGATTGCCTCTCATTAATTATTTATTTACATTGTGCTTATTTTAGGAGGAGTTTGAAGTGAATCAGCTATTCTATGGGGGAGAATTACTCCATTTCCTGTTTTCTTCAGCAGATGTTAACACAGGTGGTCTTTGTTTCAAGTGGCTTTTGTGCTAGTGAAAAGTGCCCTGCTGGTAGCCAGAAACTAAAGTCCTGCATTCGCCCACACAACAAGAGCAGCACAGGCATTGCCAACCTATTCAGTGTGCCTCAAAACCTGACCTGGAGGGACCCCTCCAGGGGGGAAACTGAGTTTAATCTCCTTAGCTCATTCCCTCTTTGGGCTGAGTGTGATGATGGTGCCATTGATATGTGTCCACTAAGGGACTGGACTGAGACTACAGACTGATTTCACACAAGTCACAAACAGTCATTCAATGCCATGAGCAACCTAATATGGATTCAAACCAGTAACCTAGGATTGTTTTTGAAAGCTGAGGGCCCTTCTCCCCCTACCCTCAACTTCAGGAAAATGAATCAGTTGCAGCTCCTCTAGCCCCACCATGTGTTATTTAAGGTCTGCCCATCCCCCTACTCATCCCTTCGCTGGCTAGTCTGTTTCTCAAACAGGAGGTCCCAACCCAAAAGGGGGTCACAAACCTATTGTAAAGGGGGTCACAGTATTGCCACCTTTACTTCTGCACTGCCTTCAGAGCCGGGCAGCTGGCGAGAGGTGGCTGCTGGTCGAGTTCCCAGCTCCGAAGGCAGCACCACTGCCAGCAGCAGCACAGAAGTAAGGGTGGCAATACCATACAATGCCACTCTTACTTCTGCTGCCTTCACAGCTGGGTGCTCGTCCAGCAGCCACCATTTTCCAGCCACCCAACTCTGAAGCTAGAATGTAGAGCAGCGGCTGCTGGCTGGGCACCCAGCTCTGAAGGCAGTACTGCTGCCAGGAGCAGAACAGAAGTAAGGGTGGTGTGGTATTGGGGAGGGAGGCAGATTGTAACAGCCTGAAATATTTTCAAAGGGGCACCCAGCAAAAAAAGTTTGCAACCCCGGTGGCACATGCCCACACTTTGGGAAGCACTGCAGTACAGAGGTGCCAATTCTGTGGGTTCCTCCGCCTACCTCCCAGCACTTGCCACTGCCAAACAGCTGTAGCAAGCTCCGGGAGGGAGGGGGAGGGAGCAGGAACATGACATGTTCAGGGTAGGAAGCAGGGAAGAGGCTGGGGCAGGGTGGGCATTTGTGGAAGGAGTAGGAATAGGAGGAGGGAATGGGGGTAGGAGGGGGCGGGTCAGGGGTGGAGTCAGGGCAGGGCAGAGAGGGGTCGAGCACCCACGAGGGCCAGGAGAAGGCGCCTATGCTGCAGTAATCTGTTTCATGACAAAAAGCCTGATTCTGTGTCCCTTCTTCACCCTGAATAGTATATATTCATGGGAGTGGTCCCACTAAAGTTAGCAAGATTACTTACATCTGAATGAAACATGAGCAAGAATTGCAAAATTGGGCCCTTTGGCCCAGCTCCTCAAATGTTATTTAGACTCCTAATTTCCATTAAAATCAATGGGAGTTAGGTGCCACTGAGGATCTGGCCTTTTGTTCTTAAAATACTAGTGCCCCTTGCTCTTGGTTACCATTTGCAGTAAAATCTCTCCAAATTTGGTGGGC
>NC_133777.1:35078094-35285336 GCF_003597395.2 Chelonoidis abingdonii
GGGTCTAAAGCAGGCTCCCTGCCTCTCCTGACTCTACACTGTGCCCTGAAAGTGGCCAACAGCTCTGGGTCCTAGGCAGGGGTGGGGGGCAGGAGGCTCTGCAGCGCACGCTGCTCTTGCCCGCAAGCACCCACACACACACAGCTCGGGCAGCACGCGGAGCCTCGTGCCCATCCCACGTACCACCACCCCCACCCACCCCTGCCTAGGAGCTGGACCTCCCGGCCACTTCCAGGGCAAAGTGTGGTGCCCCAGGACAAGTAAGCCCCACAACACCACTGACTGGGCTTTTAATGGCCTGGTTGACTGGGTGTTGAAAACTGGACACCTGGAAACCCTAGATGTGGAAAGGGAATGTGCTGTTCCTCTCAATCCTGATCTGTAGCACCACACAGCATCCTCAGACAGTGTAATTAAAAAACCTCAGTCCTCACTTGAAGTTATATTGAGATCATCCAACTTGTAAGAGGATGTTACTTTACTGTAACTCGAGGTTCTTCAAGACGTGGGGTTCCTATCTGGATTCCAAACATGGGTGCCCATGTGCACCATGTTCTGGAGCCAGAACTCTTCACAGTAGTATCCGTTGACCCAAACATGCGCCATGTGTCGGCCGCGTTGCAGAGGCAATGTGTGGGAAGTCATGGGGGGGTGTCAAGTGCCCCCCTGATTGGTCCATCAGGGGTGAGAAGGGAGAGGGGCTCTACTTTCTCTCCCTGTGCCTTCTCCCCCACCACCCCCATACCTTTGGCTAAATTGGCTGCTCTTCCTGATAGCCAGGCAGGGAGCAGGACAGAGCTGCATCTGCCTGAGAGAGACTGGCTGGGAGGCAGTGGCAGCCCTCTCCCTGCCTGGACATGGCTGCGGGGGAGCGGGGAGAAGGGACTCCAGCTCACTCGGCCTCTGATCCCGCAGCAAGGCCTGGGTAGGGGGCAGTCTGCTGCCACCCCAACTGCCGGGGACAGTGGCTGAGGGGGGTTGGGGTGTCACTCAGCAGGGGAGACCCGTGGGGCAGTCACATATCCTTCCATTTAGCTTTTGCCCCCCTAGTCGTAACTTGCCCCCAGAGGGTGGGGGGAGGACAGTAGTGGCAGTGCAGGGATTGGCTTTAGCCCTCTGAGTTGGAGATAGAGGGTCCATTGGCATTTAACAGAAGTGCTGGTGTCTTAACAGGGGCACATCAACTCTCCTCGCAGACACTTCCCCTCCCAGAAGGCTTCCTCGGTATTTCCCCAGCTATGTGGATCCCACGTCCTTTTAGGCACGGGAAGGGTGACTCTGGGGTTAAAATAATGGAACAATAAATGCTGAGACTTTTGGCAGGCTGGGACCTTACCTGTTGACTTTCCCATGAGTAGTGGTTCCCATTCACAAGCCTGACATCATCTCCTGCGTGGAGCGAGGAGAGGAGCTCTTTGTCCCAGCTGCCCAGTGCCTCGAGGAACCAGAGATACTGAGAGGCATCTACACACATGCGGGATGGGATAAAGCAACCTCCGAACACACCGACAATTGAAATGAAATGTTGGGACCTTGGGAAAATGGTGTGAGTGCCCCCAGCTCTGCCTCCTCTTGTGAGCTCTGCAGAGGCAGGTCTCAGCTGCAAATGTGCACTGTTTGCCATGGCTGTGAGCAGCCCCTTTCTGCCTGGGGGGATTCACCCCTGAGTACCAGAGAGTTCTGGAGACGTAAAACAAGACATAAACATAGAATCCTAAGGCCAGAAAGGACCATTATGCCCATCCAGTCTGGCCTCCTCAATCACCCAGGCCAGAGAAGGTCCTCTGGAGAATCCTGCATCCAGTCCAGTGGCTAGTGACTGAGTCAGAAAGGATCTTAGGGATCCAAAGCGAGAGAGAGACTCCTGCAGCCCCGCCCAAACTCTGTCGCCTTTCCTTTCCTAGCTGTCGTCTCCCAGATGGAGGTTGTGCATTCAGCTCTGGGGTTCGTGCCCTGGGAGCAGTGGTTATCGGTGACACACCTGTGTGCGGTTCCTATTCCCGAGATTCCCTGTCTCTCAGCCCCAGGGGATGGCTCATGCCCAGACAGTCTCTTTATACCAGATGATGACAGGATTGTGTCTCCAATTCGAGAATCCTCACCTGGAAATCCCAACTGGAGAGGGAGCGAAGCGATGGGCACCCTCTACCCTCTGGAGCTGCACAGAGAGAAACCCCATCTGTGCACTGACTGTGGGGGGCATCACAGCTGATGTTGCATCAGAGACACCCTGCCAGATAGAAACCAACAGGGCCATGTCCTCTGGGCCCACGGGCCCACGTCCTACCAGACACATTCTGCATCACATGCCATTTGAGGCATGTGGGGTCAGCTGTGAGCTGTGAGCTGTGGACTCGGAAGGGAGTACATTCCTAGACTGATAAATTGCTTGGGAATCATGTAAGGGGCATTGGGATGGAAACGAGAGGAGAAGGATTCCAGGCTGCGCACCACTGGCCTGCTGGGTGACCTTGGGCAAGTCACTGCCCCACTCTATGCCTCAATTTCCCTATCGGTAAAATGGGAACAATGTTACTGACCTTTGTAAAACACTTTGAAGTTTAGTGATGAAAAGCACTAGAAAAGAGCTGGGTCTTATTATTATTTTATTTTACTATATTACTATTAAGAAGCAGCATCCTGGGCTTATTGGGTGGTGAAGCACTGGAATGGGTTACCCAGGAAGGTGGTAAAATCTCCATCCTTAGAGTTTTTAAGGCCCAGCTTGACAAAGCCCTGGCTGGGATGATTTAGTTGATGTTGGTCCTGTTTTGAGCAGGGGACTGAACTAGATGACCTCCTGAGGTCTCGTCCAACCCTTATCTTCTATGAAGTAATTAAAGAGCAACAATCCCTAACAAAAAAAATGTACACTTGTGTGGGTGGAAAAAACCTGGAATAGAACCAACCAAGTCCTAACTGGAGAAATAATTACACAGTGCAGACAGACAGCAGTCTTTTATCTGCCAGACAAGCAACAGCTGTCCTAGAAAGCCCAGAGTTCTTAGCCCAGCGAGGCTTTATGGATAACCCTGAAGGCACTAACAGATCGGATAAACCTCAGTTTCATTTATATACCAGGACTATACCTTTTATAAAAACCGTGTTCCAAGCTGCTTTGTTTAGTTGGGGGCGGGGGGTATGTGTGTGTGTGTCCTTAAGGCAAATCTGCCAGAAAAGGAGCATTGCAATTGGCACTCATTAATAGGAAACTCTGACAGCACTGGATGGCCCAGTGATCCTTTCTCTCCTCCCCACCCCTGAACAAAGTGAACAGGAAACTTGCTTTTCTTCACATTAGCAATCATTTGTCCTATGGAACACTGATGATCAGTGCTCTGGTCAGGACAGTTTGTTCTCACTGGAGTCAGATCTTCTGACTTCAGAATTAAGAGCTCAAGGGGCAGGACCGGCTCTGGCTTTTTTGCCGCCCGAAGCAAAAAAAACACCTGTGGGCCAGCCGGAGCAGTGGGGGGGGAAACAAACAAACCTGAGGGCGGCCAGCCAGAGCAGCGGGAGGGCTCTGCGCCGCTCCTGTCAGCTGGCAGGGAAGGACGCAGGCTGCCCTGCCGGGCTTGCTACAAACCTGGCACTGCTCCCAGCAGAGTGCTCCCCTCCTCTGAGCTGCTGCCCCCTACAGGGTGGCTGGAGCAGGGAACCAAAAAGAAAAAAAACCTGCAGGGGCGTCCCGAAGCGGCGAAGCAAAAAAAAAAAAAAAAGAAGAAAAGAAAATAAGGATTGGGTGGAATGTAGCCCCTTGGAATTTGCCGCCCCAAGCACCAGCTTGCTCGGCTGGTGCCTGGAGCCGGCCCTGTCAAGGAGGCATGTAAGGCCTTGTTGCCACTTAGATGCCCTCATTCCCTGACGGGGGAACAGTATGAGTGATCATTGCCCACGTACTCCATCTCCTGAGGGGCTAACAGACAGGTCCCTGCCTGTGGATGTGTTATGCTTATAAGAAGTACACCTCGACCCTGATATAACGTGACCCGATATAAAACAAATTTGGATATAATGCAGTAAGGCAGCGCTCTGGGGCGGGGCGGGGTGGGACTGCATGCTCTGGCGGATCAAAGCAAGTTCAATATAACGCGGTTTCACCTATACCGCGGTAAGGTTTTTTGGCTCCCAAGGACAGCGTTATATTGGGGTAGAGGTGTACATGGGATCTTTTTCAGGGGAAAAGGAAACACGCTGCATTTATTGAAGAGACAATAATTAGCATATGTATTCAATCATTCACACCACACACTGTCCCACCAGTCAATGTTATAGTTACCAGTCCAGAGTCCGTATCAATTTAGTGGCCAGCTAGGTTGATCACAGGTAAGTAGGAGCCGGGTTCTATCGGACGTGACATGTTGCTCTGGAGAAGTCTTGGCAGGACGAACACCAAGTTTCATGACAGAGCACCCTGTTTATAGCCTACACCACTGGGACTGTGAGAAAAAACAAACTACAAGCCACCTGGGAAGGCCCTTTCAAGGTTGTCAAGCAACTAAAGGAGGTAAACTATGTGGTGGAACTGTCTAACTGGGCACACTGTCACCGAGTGTACCATGTTAATATGATGAAGCCATATTATGACAAGGGGAATGTGGTGCTGGCTGTGTGGACATTGGGAGGAGCAGGGAGATGACCCTTTAGTAGATCTACTCCCTGAGTCAGGAGCTGGCTCCTCCCTGGAACCAATTCACCTCTCTGATCAGCTGACACCAGCCCAGCACGCTGAGATCAGAGGGGTACTGCATTTGTACCAACAGCTGTTTTCCAACCAGCCTGGACTCACTAATCTGACTGTCCACTGGGTGGAGACAGGATTGCATCCTCCTATAAGATGCCCCACCTTCCGAGTCACAGGGAAAACTGCTCAAGACCTGGAAAGAGAGGTCAGTGACATGCTGCCTTTGGGGGTGATCCAGCCATCTTCCAGCCCTTGGGCCTCGCCTGTGGTGCTGGTCCCCAAAAAGGAAGGGTCGATCTGGTTCTGTGTGGACTATCGGAAACTTAATGCCATCACCATCAATGCCAAGCACCTGAGGTGGAGCGTGTTCCTGCAGGATTACAATATGGAGGTGGTCTATGTGAAGGGAATGCCAATGTGATAGCTGTTGCATTGTCCTGGTGAGGGGGCCCCGAACTTCCCCAGGTCACTGGTTAGAGTCAGGGGCAGCTCTAGACATTTTGCTGCCCCAAGCACGGTGTCATGCTGCGGGGGGCACTCTGCCGCTCGCCGGTCCCGTGGCTCCAGTGGACCTCTCGCAGGCATGCCTGCGGAGGGTCCGTTGGTCCTGTGGCTTCGGTGGAGTCGTGGGACCAGCAGACCCTCCACAGGCATGCCTGCGGGAGGTCCACTGAAGCCGTGGGACCAGCAGACCCTCCGCAGGCATGCCGCCGAAGGCACCCTGCCTGCCGCCCTCCCAGCGACCGGCAAAGCGCCCCCCATGGCATGCCACCCCAAGCATGCGCTTGGCATGCTGGGGCCTGGAGCTGCCCCTGGTTAGAGTGACACCCACTCAGTTCAGTCTTGAAGCGGGGAGAGATGTGATGGAGTAGGGAGTAGTTGTTATGGAGTACGGGGGAGTCAGGGCGCTGTACCCCTCACATCCTGTGATTCACCATGACTGTCAGCCAGCCAATAAAGTAGAAGGGTTATTAGATGACAGGAACAGAGTCTAAAACAGAGCTTGTAGGTACTGAAAACAGGACCCCTCAGTCTGGTCCAAATTGGGGGATGAGGAGCCCAGAACCAGGTTCTGGGCCTCCCTCTGTCTCCCCAGCCAGCTCCAAACTGACACTCCCCAGCACTCTCCCCCAGCCACACACCCCAGCTCCTCCTCCAGCCTTTGTCCAGTTTCCCGGGCAGGTGTCACCTGGCCCCAACCCCCTCCTGGGCTCAGGTTACGAATAGCAGCAGACATCCTTTATGTGCTAATCATCAAGTATCATCCCTCAGTGAAGTCACATCCTTATTTCCCATCACCACCTAGTATCAATGCAGAAAGTAAACTAATAAAACTCCCATGCAACATTACAAGTTAATACTGCCTACTCTGTCACAGCTTAGTTATCAGCAGGGCTGGTGCTACTATTTAGGCGACCTAGGCAATGGCCTAGGGTGCCAGAATTTTGGGGGGGGCGCTATTTTGCCAGGGGGGGGCGGCACGCGGGTCCAGTGGACCTACCGCAGTCATGCCGGCGGACGGTCCGCTGCTGGAAAGGCTCCGGTGGAGCTGCCGCAGTCATTTCGGCGGACGGTCGGTGAGCTGGTCTAAAGGCTCCGGCGGACCTACCACAGTCATGCCTGCGGCAGGTCCACCGGAACCTTTAGACCAGCAGACCACCCCCCGAAATGACTGCGGCAGCTCCACCGGAGCCTTTCCAGCAGCGGACCGTCTGCCGGCATGACTGCGGTAGGTCCACCGGACCCGCGGGGGGCGGCGAAATGGCTGTCCACCTAGGGTGTCAGAAATCCTGGTGCCGCTCCTGATTATCAGAGATGATCTCCACAGACGTGTGGCAGAACACAGTGAGGGCTCCAACAAGGACGAGGCTTTGGAACAGAAAGTGAAGCTGCTGAGGATGTAGCAGCATGTGCCAGTGCAGAGTGAGCCACGACTCCTGGGGGAGATATGTGTGTGTGTACAGGAGAGTGTGTAGCAGCCCGTGATGCAAAGATAAATCCATTTACAGAGTTGTTGCAATGAAAGGGTGTGGCTGCGGCAACACTCCACAATGACAAAAAAGAGCTGGGGAGAGGCCCGGAAGTCACGCGTGAGCTGGAGGTAAAAGACCAATGCCTGGTGGACATCTAGGGTCTGAAAAGCGCCTTCCTGAGGGGAAGCATGCAGCTTAGGATAGAAGGTAGGGAGATGCATGCAGTAGTTGAGGTGAAATGGGGAGGCAACCTTGGCGAGGAATTTAAGATGGAGATGGAGAGACCTTGTCCTTGTAAGACTATGAAGGAGAGTGACCATCATGGCTGCCAGTTTGTTAACTCGCCTTGCAGAGGTGACAGTCACCAAAAAGATCACCTTCATGGAAAGATGGGCAAGGGAGCAGGTTGCAAGTGGCTCAAAAGGTGGATTGGTGAGGGCGGAGAGGACGAGCTTAAGGTCCCACGAAGTACCAGGTGGGCAGCCCGTAGCTCCAGGACATTGATATGCATCCTCACCTCCCTGAGTGACCAGAGCCATGCAGTCAGTCAGATGAGCACCCCATTCGACTAGCAAGGCATCTGTCATGAGGGGAAGGTGGGGTGCAGGAGGTGTGAAAGGGACACCAGCAAAGACCGTGGATAGGTTTCGCCACCAAGTGACTGTCCCACCCTTCCTGCACTGGCGGACGTGGACTGGAGGTGTTGTTGGCAGGCGTGCTTGGTCACAGCTTGGACCACCAGTGAGTTGGGGGGCAGGTGTGTGGAAAGAAAGTCCATGCCCTTAGGGGGCATGAAGAATCAGCATTCCACCCACTTTGGTGTAGGGGCAGTGGAGGCCGGAGTGTGCCAAATGGTATGGGCCAGTTGTAGAACAGAATTGTGGATACAAAGGGTGATACATGAGTGTACAAGGGGTTGTAGGATGTCCAGGAATTAATCCTGTGGGTCCTGGACGTCTTTGACAGGCAGATTGAGGGCTGTGGCCATGCGTTGAAGTAAGTCCTGGTACTGCAAGCAGTCGGCAAGGGAGGGTGCTTGGAGGAATGATGGCAATGCCTGGAGATGAGAGGGCAGCCATATGGACCAGAGGTGGCAAAGGTGCTGTTGGTGCCACCGGAACGGGGATGGCCAGAGGTTCCTCATAGAGGGGAGGGGCCATGTATGTTGGGGACAGGCAGTGCTGCAAGCGAGATGGCATCCTGCACTCATGGTAAGGGTTCCAGGTGGCCCAGTAGGGCCAGGCATAGGGGTCCCAAGGAATCAGTGGCACCCGCAGATAGTGGAACCACGGGTCAGCCGGTGGAGCATACACTGGATGGTATGATAGGCGCCAAGGGTCCGGGCTGTAGGACCATGTAGGTGAAAAGGCGGGGTCCGGTTCGCAAGACCACTCAGAATCAGAAGATGGATCCAGTAGGGGTGGAGCCGCTGGTGCAGGAAGGGTGGGATGCAACAGAGACACCTCTGTGGAAAGGTCCAGCGGAGAAGGGTGGAGTGGAGCAGAGGCTGGAGCAGGAGAGACTCATCTGTGGGAGATGGCAGGTGGAGAGTGACTGGAGGCCCATAGCCAGCAGATTTTTGCTGTGAATAATGTGACTTTTTCCAGACCTGTCCCTTCATGGGCCTGAGCCCAAACCACTGAAGTCCATGGAGAGACTCCCATGGACTTCAGTGGGCTTTGGATTGGGCCTCATGCACTCATTCAACAGGTACATACTCTTTTGGATGTCCCCAGGTGATAGGTCTCAGGTCAAAAAAGAACAGCATATTTTGGCTTTGTAAGCAATCAACCCTTTGGATTTAGCTGCTTTCAAGACCATCTCTGTTTTGTGCATCAGACATGGTACCAGTAATAGCATCATGTCTCTTATCCTGCCCCATTTACTTCTGGCCTCCATATTCTCCCTCTCTGCTTCCTCCCCCAGTCTTGCTATCCCCTTCTACACACACACATTTCTCTGTCACAACACACTCCCTGCAACCAATATGTCCTTTGCCCCACATTTCCCTGCCCTGGTCTTGCTAGTGGCTTGCAGAAAATGGCTGGTCACATGGTGCTGGCTCAACTGGATTTTAGCTGAAACAAAGCAGCTGTAGGGGGACATGAAATGGAGAACAAATATAGACACTGTGATGAACTTTTTTTTTTACCCCCAAAAAGGACACAATACTTCTCATTAAAAGCTAAAAATGCATTCACTCCTTTCCCAATATTACTTTTTCATGTGATTGCTGTATTTGCCATAGTGATGTTATGCAACTCTGAAAGGAAGGGGAGGTGGATCCAAATGATCACATGTGGGAGAAATGTATCCACAAGATAAACTCTTCATTAAGATGTGCTCATTTTGTACAAATTTGGAAACCCCTAGTCTGCTGACTGAAGCATGGACTGGCAAGGTCAGTGGAGCTGTGTTCTGGTTCTAGCATTGCCAGACTTGCTGTAAAACCAAAGACAAATCACCTCCTTCGCCGTCTCACTTTCCCCATCTGTAAAATGGAGATACTAGTGACATGTGTAACGCTATATAAATTCTTCAGGTGAGGGTGATATAAAAGAGTAAAGCATTTATTATTGACTGATGGCTCTTCAGCAACCTGGTGAGTTTAGAAGTCTCAATCTAGATGGGCATTGCCATTCCAGGAACCACCACAATTTACCTTCTTGTTCAAAGTGTCAGCAGAGAGGCCAAGGATAGAATTGGTCTTGGCAAATGATCCTGTATCATCCCAGACCTGTTCTTTCTGGGTCAGGAGTGAGAAACATTGGAAAGATAGCATGAGAAACCTGCTCACCTAGGAAACCTGTTCTGGAGACCTGTCAGTCAAGGTTATCAATCTAGAACTTTTCACCAACATCAGATTAATTCATGAAAGCATAAGGTTTTTTAATTTTACTAATTCCTTTTTGAAGTCATTGTTTTTACACCACCTCACCCATTACAGGATTCCTATGACTGTAATTCTCCTTTGTGTCGGAATCAAACATGGTCTTTTTTTAAACATTAGAGGAAAAAGAAAGTGGCTTCAGAGATTATTTTGTATTCTCTGTAAATCAAAAACTTCTTAATTTAGACACAAGATGTTGCTGGATATGTTGAACCATTAGGCTTATTTTTTTAAACTAAAACACCTGCAATATCGAAGCTTAAAAATCAGCAAATGTCCTTGCACAGAAATAGCTGTTCTGGGGCATGATCCCCTCCAGAGAAGGGGCACATAGTTGGGTCAAGGGATATGATCGCTGTCAGTGGGACTAGGTATGTGGATGGGGTAGGATACTAGAATGAAAGTCACGAGTACACATGCCTTTAATTAGCTGTTGAAACATCTGACATTTAATTGGCATCCTCAAGGTATATATACAAGTTTTTTTATACTTTCAATGGCTCTCACATAAACAACAACTCTCCTATTCTCTATACCTATATGTCCTGCTCTCTCTTTAGCATTACTGGTGAAAGGCAATGTGGATGAAGCAACATCAGCAGTGTAAAAAACACACACAAGGGCACATGAAACCATCCTGTGCACAGTTGAAATAGAGACAACCCAGTGCTAACATTTCAAACTCATATCAATACTAGCAACAGAATGTCAACAAGTGTGGAGTTTGATAGTGAGTAGTCAAAGTCATCAAAGACCTTCACATCCCACTGTAAGCCTGGTCTGAATGAAGTCTCCCCTGACAGCTAGTGAGCTGGGGGGAAAGGCTTCAGGGCCAGACTGTATTTACATGAACACATCTACTCTCTCTAGGTATCCTGCAGACAGAACTGTGCTGCCCAAATGATCAATTTTGGCTTGCATTGGGTTATAAAACACTTCAGTATCGAATGCAGGGGTAATGAAATGCTATCCTTATTGTATGAGTAAAGCAACACAGAACTGTACGTGGCCTAATCTGATTGAGGGGATCACCCTCAACTGAACTGGCTAAGCAGAGGATTTGGATGCCAGAGCTGGGTGGAAGAGGGTAGCGTAGATACTACTCATGTTACAGCATGGCCGTAGCAGTGCTGTGACATGGGCAATGTAGACATGCTTTATCATTGCGGAGAGCTCTCCTGGTGATTAAAAAAAAACAAAAAAACACCACCACACCTAATGAGGGGTGGTAGCTTCAGCACCAGGAGCATGGCTCCTGGCAATAAAGCACTGTCTATACGGATGTTTTTCAGTGCTAAAACTTTTATTGCTCAGTGGGGTGTTTTTTCACACCCCTGAATGACAAAAGTTTTAGTGATGAAAGTGGCACTGTAGACAAAGCCTAAGAGTTATAGGTATGACTTGACCTGTTCCTCTTCCCTGTTTAAAGATAGAGCTGATCAGGCCCCATTCAGAGTCTAAGTGACCACTGGAGCTGAAATCACTGATAATCAGGTCTAAGTGCTAAGACCTGCTGAGAGACAGAGTTTCAGGGGAAGCGGGAAGGAAGACTTTTGTGTGGAAGATAAACTCAGGTGAATACACCTCTCAACTCTGTGTCTCTGCTGACCAAGGAGAGCTGAGTCAGGTGTGGTGGAGGGAGAGGGGAGTGGCATGTTAAAGGGGCATTTGTTAGACTTAAACACCACAAGGTGAGAAAGGGAGGCAAAGGACGCTGCCCAGTGAGGTCCCTTCCAATCCTGATAGTCTATGATTCAATGGACTCTGGGACAGCAGTGCTGCCCATGGTCGGATGGTTATGGCATTTTCCAAAATTAATGCCAGGCTCCTTTCCTCTTATTAAATGTTTTCTCTGCTATACAGAGACCCAGTGCTTGCCAGGAGGAAGTACTGCCTCTTAGAGACGGCTGTTTAATTTCCCTAGATTACCAGGTGAGCGCTCAGGCCAGTTCTGTGTTGTACTGTTAAGAGGGATCCCTGGATATTGAGCCGGGCCCTTTTTGTTGCCAGCTCCACCTGGCAAAAGATCACACCGTTGTCTCCACCCCGCGCTCTTCTGCTTGGGGGAACAGATCCGCTAGTATCTTCCAGCAGAGCTCCTGCTCCTTCACCCTCCAGGGAGGGCGGACGCCCTCGCTTCCTGCCCCCGGGCTTCTGCGGCCTTCCTCGCTGCCAGCGGGGTCTGCGCTTCCCAGCAAGCTCGGTTCCCCCCATTCTCTGCCTTTCCCAACGCGCCTGTTCTCCCGACCCCCAACACCTCCCGCAGGGGCCGGGCCGGGCCAGGCCGCCCCCACTGACGCGCTGCACGGGGAGGGCGCGACTGGGCTGCCCCTTGGTAGCACATCACACCAGAGAGCAGCTCTTGCACACCCGAACATACGGGTCACTGCTGCGGGCAGCACAAGGCGCGGGGCCTCGCTCCGCGTCCGCCGGCGCTGGGTAACGCCGCGGCAAGCGGGCTAGAAGTTCCGATCGGACGGTGTCCCTGAGAGCCACAAGCGCGAACCACAAACCGTCCTCATTCGAATTCGCATCCTGAGCGCCCAATGACAGGACGGAGGGCGGGGCCTCGGCCATGATAGCCCCGCCCTGTCAGCGGACTTACCAATGACAGCTCCAGCTGGGTTTGAAAAAAAGTGCGCGCGGTTGGTGGGCGGGGTCTTTTTATGGTGTCAGGGCCCGCGCGCCGAGTGGAGAGGAGGATATCCGGCGCGCTCGGGGCGTGGCCTATCTCGAAGGGGCGGATCCTGTGTGGAGCCTCACGCTCACTCTTTCCCTGACCCGCATTGATATCGGAGAGTGGGGGCTCAACGGATGGGGGCGGGTCCCAGTTGGAGTCCCGCCCCTCCCCCTCTTTCTCCGCCCCTGGCCCTGGGGCCGGGACCTGGGCTCATTTGGACCCGGCCGGCTCGCGGGCGCGGTGGTGGTTGGTGGCAGCTCGGCTCCCTGGGGACTCGCACCGCAGCGCGGAGGGGCAGGAATGAAAGTGGGCGGTGAGCGTCCTCCACGTCCCTGGGCGGGTTGGGGCCTCTATGGGGAGTTGGGGGTCCCTCTGTGTGGGGGGTGCCTCTGTGGTGAGTGTAGGGGGATGGGGCCTTGTGGGGCCCCGCACGGGGGGTGTCCCTCTGCGGTGGGGGGGTCCCTCTGCGGTGGAGGGGGGCGAGGGGCCCCGCAGGGGGAGTGAGGTCCCTCTGCGGTGGGGTCCTACAGGAGGTGGGTTGCCAGCCAGTGGTTAGGGGGCTCCAGCTCCTGTTTTGGCAGAACTCAATACTCGTGGGGTTTGGGGAGGGTTAAGGCCAGGGCGGGGGCTTTGTCGGCTCGGTTGTCTAATTTCTGGTGGGGATTCCTTGGGACGGGTAATGCTCCCTCTTTGCTGGATGATCCTCTAAGCCTCAGATGCTAAATGTTCAGACCTGACACATGAGGGCTGTGAAATGACTGAAATACCCCTGCCAGGATCCCCCCACATCAGATGTCTTCAACCCCTGGAACCTCCCCTTCCATTTTCCTCAGACGGTATCTGGCAGTGGCACCTCCTAATTTTTCTTTTTATTTCTCTCCCTGTGTTCAGAGGGTGTGTTTTAGATTTTATTTTTAAATTCCAAAGAGAGGGAGCCCCACTGGTTTAGGCGGGTGGATTTAAAAATCAACCGAGCCTATAGTGGGACAGGACCTGCCTGCAGGGGGAGGGGACTCACTCGGGGCTCCTGCATGGGCACCCAGGACATTAGAAAAGAGCTACCAGTCTTATCTTGGCCACTTCGGGTTTCTCATCAAGGCAGAGTGTTTAACATAAATTATAAAGTAAGGTTATAATTATTAAATAGAGGAGAGGCTGCAGACTTTTCAAGGAACAGATGAGATTTTTGCTTCAGAAAGGCAGAGTGTTTGAATGAATTAAATGTAAATTATTGAAATATACACTCTACAAAATTCCCTCATCAAAAGGAGAGATTTTAATAAAAATACTTCAAAAAATTAATTCAAAATGAGAGAGTTTTGATATTTCAGGCTGGTCACGGGACTAGAAATCAGGCTACAAGATTGCAGTTTACTGCTTTAAATAGAAGTCTCCTTTTATCAAGGTTTGATTTTTTGCCATGACAGTAAAATCTAAACTTGAAATATGACATCTAAGCAACCCCCCACTCTTTCATGTCCAAATATCATTCTAGTTTAATGTAATAATAGCTTATGTTTCTGGAGTTCCTTTTATCATACAGGATACCAAAATGCTTTACAAACTGCAGTATTCATTGCTAATTTAATATGACTTTCTCTGGGTTGGGGATAGCAGCTAACTGGCACATTTATGGAGGGAAAAGAGAGCATGTATGGCCTAAGCCGGCATGGGGACAATCTCCCCTACTTTTACAAAAGTACTATAAGGACTCGTGTTCAGAGCAGACAAAACTTGCTTTTTTATGGTCTGTTCATAGTAAATTGCTTGGCATTCTGCCTATTTAAGATCACCTAATGAATTTTTTTTGGCAAAAACTATAAATGGGTTTTTGGCAAAAACTATAAATGATTTTTAAATGACACTTTCTGCATTAATGGGACAGAATTTGAATACTTCGCCCAAGTTTAGTATGTTCTGGTTCTATGGGGTATGTAACACTAGCAGACCTGCTTCTAAAATACACTATCTTTGCTTGCCGAATGTACTTTGGAATGCTTCAGTTACATAATCAATACCTGAATTTAAAATAAGAGAAATGTAGCTTATGTACACAATGTAGATATGTTTGTAGTATATGGCGTCATTTTAAAGTATAGCCATCCTAATATAAATTCTGGGCTACTAGAGCTGTACTCTCTGCCATCTAGTCTTGCTTCAATTTCCTGGGCTGTTCAGTCAGTTTCAGTTCTGAATACAGGCTTAATTGGCATGCCAGTCTAGAGATGCAATGCCTCTTACATTGCAGTAGTTCTCTTGCTGAAATTGGAGGTAGGGGGGAAAGGAACACCTAAAGAATAATAGTCTGGTGATTTGTGCATGTCAAAATTGCCCTTAATTACATGGATATAGTCTTTTAGTCAAAGGTAACTAATAGGTAAGCCAAGAGCTATCGGGGGAGAATGGGGCATTGAGTTAGAATAGTAGCTCATTTCATTGTTGATCCTGGAAACTCCAAAGAATTAATAGGATGCATATTCATTATGGCATAAAAGGATATTCTAGGTGGCCCATTGCTTTTTTTGCCTACACGGATACCTGTACACTTGCACTGGGAAATACCCAGTTGTGGGGACTGTCTTTAGCTTAGCTGGTGCCCGTGGCCCTATAATTAAAAATGTTCAAGTCCCTGCAGCTGCTTGGCTTGTTTTCTTTATTTAATTTCATGTATGATTTCTTTGTGGTTTGGTACATTTGTTATATTACCTCTGACTTTTATTATTCTGTAAATTTACACTTATTTTAAAAAAAATTTTTAATACCATGGATTGGAAATTAACTATAGAACAGAAGACAAGGAAAATCATTAATTCCTGCAAGTGAAATATCACTGGGGTCCCTAGTGGGACCCATATTTTTCATGACTGATCTAAAAGAAAACCCAGCTAATTAGACTTCCCAGCTAAACTATCATTATATAAAAAGACTTACAAACTGGATTTGAAAAATACACCTGACATTGCCAAGCAGGAAATGTTCCATGGTGAGAACAGTAGCCCTAATCCATCAATTCGCAGAAAAGTGGGGGGATATGTGTTTTTTCTAGTCTTTATGGCTGCAAAGATAACTTTCCAAATGTGACACAGTGCAGAGCAAACAGACTGCTCCATCATTTGCTTTGTCTGCTGGTCAGAGCCCTATCAAGCAGCAGCAGAATGAAACTGGCAAGTCTCTGGTCCCTGCTGCTCTTCAGAGTGGGCGGCAGTGAAATTGACAAGATTCGTGTCGTTTTCACTCGGCTGCTGCTTGGCAAAGCTCTGAGCAGCAGCTAGGGCAGGTGCTGGGGCTGTTTGCTGGGGAGGAAAATCCAGAAAGAAAGCTGTATGATGGTGAGGGATCCCTGTCATGTAGTTCAGGGCTTAAGGTGAGAGAAATCCTTTTCCCTTCTAGCAGGTCAAGGTGTTTCAAATTTCTGACACCTGCTATTCAGACTGATGCAAAAGATGCAATTCCTAAGCAGAATCCAGGGCCAGCATCTCAGGAGAAATCCGAACACCTTGCCCTTCCCAGCAAGTGGGAGCACTACTGGGCTTCTCACTAGAGTATTGCCCCTGAATCTCTCTAGTGAGCCTTCTGTCTCTATCATTAGCTTTTGTCTCTGCCTCTAGTTAACTTAGTCCTTTGGCTAGCAGGTGCAGGGTGAACTTTCCTGTCCCTCCTTAGGAGGAGCAAGTAAGGGAACAGAATATATCTAGAACAGACACTAGTCTAAATATCACAAGGAACCAATGCATGAAGGAAGGACTTAAATCTCTGAAGATGGTATTTCAAGGAGCAGTGACAGGAGGCTATGGAAAGGGATAGGAAAATATTGACAGGAAAAAAAAATTAAGGCAACTGGCCACATCACTGATGTTATTCCAGCACATGAAATACTGCATGAATAGGAATCGCATATGGAGGAAGTTTGCACAATGGAGGATGTTGGGCTGAATGGCCCAAGTGATCTCTTCTGGCCCTGTCAATTTAACTATTTTTACTTTAGTCGGTTAGTGATCCCATTTTATACATGACTATGCAATTGATTTGCTATTGTATCAAAGCCTAGAATTCTTTTTACTTTCCATTTCATTGAAGAAACAACATAACTTGTCCTTCAGTAGAGCAGGCTCAGTAACATCAATCATTTTCACGTTAATATGTGGACCAGTATTCTTTACAGCTGTTGTCTTTTGTCCTGAAATTTCAATTTGATAGTGCTCTTTCACTAACTGAGATGTCTGGACTTTTTGTTCTTTCTAGTAATCCACTGTAGATGTTCCAGGTGTTTTTCTTTCCCTTCAAAACGAAGGGTAAGAAAACGGCCTCGAGTCCTGACATTACTGAGTCTCCCTGAAGACGTTCTGTTTCATGTTCTGAAAGGCCTTCCTGCTGAGGATATCCTCTCCATCCGAGCTGTGAGTCTGCTAACCCACTTCACCCCTGTAACGGGATGGGGTTTACCTCTGTCAGTGTGATGCCCTGGCTCCCAATGGCAGGACTGGACACGGGGAAGGCTGGATCCTCATGGCAGAGCAAATCTAACTACTGTATGTATTCTTTCAGTTTTCCTTCAGATCTCTGCCATCGTGGTAGCCGTTTTGTTGCTAAACCTATCAAGATTGAGGATTAGCAGCAGTATTTGAATGTTTTGTTTAAATTTTCCAGAGGGAGCTATCCTGACAAATCATTCTGACTGAACAGTTTGGTTCAGTTAAGGATGCTTATCTTATTTTCCAAAATTGACTTTTCTCTAATCTAATTAATGAATGTAAATAAAGTGGAACAATAGTTGTACAAAAATCTACCGGTGCCATGTTAATATGGCTATAACAGTAGACCACAAGAACGAGTTTTTGGTGGATCCCTATATGTTGTAATAATGTACTTCTGTATTTTTCCCCTTAGGTGCACTCGCATCTTAAATACCTTGTAGATAATCATGCTAGTGTTTGGGCATGTGCAAGTTTTCAAGAAGTATGGCCTTCTCTAAACAATCTGAAGATGTTTGAAAGGTAATGTATAGGAATCCAGGCATGGTCTATGCATTGGGGGGATTTTCAAGGTGCAGGGGAAAAGCTAGGTACCCATTTCCTATTAACTTTCCATGAGAGTTGGACAACTAACTGCCTTTGAAAATCTCCCCCTTAATGTGATTAGGAGCACACTTCAGATTGGAACTGTCTTGTTAAGTGGAACAGGAGGCCATAGTTATATTTGGAGTGTAAATGGATGCTGTGTCTACCAAGTGCTTTACAATCCCCTGATGGAATATATTGCTACTGCTTCTCCCTGATATTTATGTTTCAGTATAAATATGTAAGCCAGAAATGTGGACCGAAAGGCTGCACAATTGTATCTTTTAAAGTATTTTTAAGACTAATATTTGGACTCTTTCCATATTTCAAAATAGGGTGACCAGACAGCAAATGTGAAAAATCGGGACGGGGTTGTGGGTAACAGGAGCCTATATAAGAAAAAGACCAAAAAGTCAAGACTGTCCCTATAAAATCGGAACATCTGGGCACCCTATTTCAAAATAAGTTTAAAAACCTAAAGTTGCAAACAAACTACTTTGAAAGAATAAAGACACTGTATCTGAAAAAAATGTGTATGGGTGTTGGCAAAGGCAAAACATAAGAGCTGAATCTGTCTGGTGCCTGTGTAACCATCCTGTGTGCTTCAGAGGTGCAAGTTCTGAATTCTTCAGGTGCATTCTGGAGCTGTGGCCATCTAGTAGAAATGAACATGGAAGCAAGGTCTCCTGCTGCACTGGAATCTTCAAATGATTCAGATGCCCACAGATTAAATCTGAGTTACCTTTTTGTACTCTTATTTAGGGCTGCTGAAAGGGGTAACTTTGAAGCTGCTGTGAAGCTGGGCATAGCATACCTGTACAATGAAGGCTGTAAGTGTGAAAGCATGTGCTGTGGAGAAGATGGGAAATGATGGTGGAGGGTATAGTTCTATTTAAAAGAACAAAGAGATTTTTATAGTGAAGCCTGATCAATAAGCTTGGATTCTTTTTATTGGCCACGTGCCAATCTTTATCCCTACTATTTTATGGGTGTTTGGATTTTTTATGCCTGTGTAATAAGATTGTTTTCCCCTCTCATTTCTGAGAATGTGGCAAGGTCTCGCTAATGGATTCCACTCCTAGCTGAAATGTGGATGTGTCTAAATCACACAGTTAGCAGGTCTTGAAGTTAGGCTTTGGAAGTGTCTAGTCAAATTTGGTTGTCATTTTGCCTGTCAAAAGCTTCACACTGAATCAAGCAGAGGCACTATTCCAACCTTCTTCTGCAACCTGTTACCATTTCTTTGAAACCATCCTGCTAACTGTTATGCTGTGGCCTTATTAAAGTCCTGCCAGATATTATTGATTAGCTTTTGTTCCCTCTTTAAAGCATCCGTTTCACTTATTCAGTATCCATCTCCGATGAGGGTCGTGCAGAAGTGAATGGGTTAAAGGCATCTCATTTCTTCAGCCTGACGGAGCGTCTGAATGTCTGTGCAGCCCCCTTTATCTGGCTCTTTATTCGTCCCCCATGGTCCGTGAGCGGGAGCTGTTGTAAAGCTGTGGTCTATGAGAGCCTCAAAGCAGAATGTCAGTTACAGAAAGTAAGTGATGCTCTTTCTGTCAATGGCTTTAGGACAGGGCAGCACATCCAGGCAGGAGGGATAACTCAGTGGTTTGCGCAATGGTCTGCTAAATCCAGGGTTGTGAGCTCAATCCTTGAGGGGGTCATGTAGGAACCTGGGGCAAAAATCTGTCTAGGGATTGGTCCGGCTTTGAACAGGGGGTTGGACTAGATGACCTCCTGAGGTCCCTTCTAACCCTGATATTCTATTATCCACCAAGCAATTTGCACAATTACATTTCAGTTTCTCCAAGGAGTATCTTGTTCTCATGCCATTGATTTATAGCTCTTTAACCTTTGTTTAAAAATTAAAGTTAATACAGAGAAAAACTATATGTAGGAGAGGCACTGCTTGGTAGCTGTCAAAGGATTGTACTGTGTGTGTTCTGCCAGGTTAATTTCTATCTCAAAAGTGATGAAATATTGAGGGGGGAGGAGATGGGTGCTCCATGAAAGGCCATGGGCAAACAAAGCTCTAGCCTGGGACTATTTTGAAAGTCTCTCTCTCATTTTTTGGTTCTCTTTAATAATGTGCAGTTTTAAAACTCGTTTTTTAGGCTCAGAAAGGCTCTATTCTCCACTGCTTGGCTAAGGTTTTAAGTCTCTTTGAGGTGAGTAGTGTTCATTTCCCACTAATGGCTTTGGGAATTCTGAAGGTACAATTTTACAATGCAAATTTCCCCTGTGACTTTTCAAATGCTAGATGAGTTGAGTTGTGTTATTATCTTATGTGAGATCAAACCAATTGTTCTTAGTTTACCCCTGTGTGGAAAAAGTCTGTGATGGCCTTTTGTATTTAAAGGGAATGTGTCAATTTGAAATCTAATTAAGCTTCAGTGTGGATCAAATCCTAGGCCATGTTTTCTGCTGGAGTAAACTTGTGCAGCTCTGACTTCAATGGCAGTTTACATCAGCTGAGAATCTGCCTCCATGTTTTTTTAAAAATGAGTTGAAAGTAGTTCTAGCTACTAGGGCTGCTTGTTGTGTTTGCAGTATGGAAAGCCAGGTAACATACTTTTGAAACCTGTCACACTGGGTACCAAAGGAAGGGAAACGCTGGCCACCAGGAAGCCTAAATTGCTTTTGACTTCCTGAAGAAAGCTGCAAAGTAACTCCTAAGCCAGGATCTCCAAAGGACAGTGCCAGTGGTCCAGGAAACCATCTTGAACATTTGAAGGATGCTCCCGAGGGTAATGGATTGATTCTGTACTGTAGCTTTCAATCTGAGGATGTTCTGTACCACTCGGCGTCTCTGGGGTTTGTGTGCCCATCTGACTGGGTATGCACCATATATAACATTTGACCTTTTATTTTCAGGATGAAGAAAAAAGGAAAGAAGCCCTTGAAATGTTTGAAGAGTCTTCGAAGCAGGGTTGCCTAAATAGCTCCTACCTCCTCTGGGAAAGTAACAGAAGAGCGGCTGTGAGTACATTTTGGCTCTTAAAATGATCTTTTCACCTCTATTACAGTGGCACCAAGAGTCCCCAACCAAGAATATAGCTCTGTTGTGTTGAGTGCTGTATATACATCCAGCAACAGATAGCTTGCAGTCTAAATAGACAAAATGGATAAACGGTGACAGAGGAAGTAGTATCCCCATTTTACAGATTGGAAAAATAAACAGAGACTAAGTGACTTGCCCAAAGTCACACTGGAAGTCAGTGGCCCAACTGAGAATTGAACTCTCATCTCTTTAATCCCCGTCCAATTCCTTCAACCCAGGATCGTCTTTAAGAGAAAGAGACTGACTGTTGTGTGAGGATTTTCCCACAAACAGCAGAAGAGATAGGAGAAGTGATGCCTTTGGATAGTAGGAGTACTCCAGCCTTCACAAACATTGAACCAAATGGTTATTGCCCCTGGATAAAAGGGGCAGTGCCGCCTTAATGCTGTTCATATTCCTTTTCTCTAGATGTCAGATCCCGGCAGATACCTTCAGAGCCTCAGGAAACTAAGGGATTATGCAGCAAAGGGTTGCTGGGAAGCCCAGGTAAGACTTCTACTAGTGACACCAAGACATTGTTTTTTGCATGCCCCTGTCCATACTGGCATAGAAAGACATGGGAGTGTGCTTAAACGTGGATCCAGTGGCTGGCCATTAGGAACAGCAGCTAAAACTCTTCTCAGAAAACACTTAAATGTACTCTACTAAGTAAACTCTTCTGAAAATACTGCATTTGCACAAAGAAACCTGAGCAAAGGCTCATCTTTAGTAAGCAATCTTTAGCCTGAAGAGCCTGTCCCAAAATCCTGCACGTGTATTGTGTATCATAGTTCTGCCAGTTTTGAAAAATAACTGTTCTTAATGTCTCTGGGTGAGTCCCAAAAGCTAGGTTTCACTGTATTTTGAATGTGAAAATGACATGAACTGAAATCCTGGGAGAACTCAAATTTTGTTTCTCTGTCCAAATGGAGAATAGCTCACCTAATATGTACATTTCCCCTCTTGTCTGCCTGCTGTAGATATCTTTAGCCAAAGCTTGTGGGAATGGAAACCAGCTAGGATTAGAAGCAAAAGCCTCCAATGAGATGGTGTCTCAGCTCTTCCAGACTTCCCTTTCTGTCAGAAAGCAAAGCATCTTCACTGTGCAGAAGGGAATGAACGAAACAATGAGGTAAAGACAAACTCAGCAGCCAGGTCTTTGACAAAGAAGTGTGTCTATGACATGGCAGGAAAGGCTGCTACTGTTTCCTTGTGCTTGTTATAGTTCTGTCTGGGGTGAGATGTGACCTAAGTTCTTTGAAGAGTTATCATAGTTCTGGCACACAAGCAGTGAAGTCCAATGCAGAAAAGTTTGTACTTTATGAATGTCACTAATTGCATAGTGTCCCTGGATAGATCCAGAATGAAAGTGATGCTTATTTTGATAAGTTCATATTTTAAGATGTCTCTTACTTGCAATCTTATTAATTTGCCAGTCTGCCTAAAAAACACCTAGCATGGTCCATCAGCCCACAGTTTGACTCAAGTATCTGCCCTATTACCTAGATGCTACAGGACATTTCACTGAAGTCTTGTTTTGATGTTCAATATTTTGGTAGCTAGTACCTTTGGACAGGATAAAAGTCTTGATGTGTGTGGAGAATCTCTGGTGTTATAGCTGTCACTTAGCACAGGTCTGGATGGCTTCTTACCTAGGGGATCATTTGATTTTTATCTCTTATCTAGGTACATCCTGATTGACTGGCTGGTAGAAGTGGCCACCATGAAAGATTTTTCCAGCCTTTGTCTTCATATGACAGTGGGGTGCGTGGATCGGTACTTGAAGCTGAGACCTGTATCCCGGGCTCGGCTCCAGCTTTTGGGAATCGCATGCATGGTCATTTGTACACGGTGAGTTTTGATGACTGACATGCGTCAGTGGCACTGGTTATACAAACTCAGCATTTAGCTATTATATTCTGCTTTCTCCGCTGCACTAGTAACAGAGCTAGAACTGGCCTTCCTTGTCCCTTTACACAGTGAATGTTGCCCTTAATATTTCCAAATGAGGTACAAAGTGGTGATGCTGCCACCTGAACACTTATATAAATGTGCTGGAGGGGCTGGAGCTCTCCATACGTGAAGTGCTGTCTTCTGGGTAGAGTAGATCACTAGCATCAGAAATCCTACTAGGAAGCAGGTCAGCACTATCATTCTGATCAGCCCATCTGCCATAAGCAACTCAGAAAAGCAGATTTGTACCTATGTCTGTGTTCATGCAGTTTTAATAACAAGTCTTTGTGGCACAGAAGTATTGTGTTCCTGACCTAGTGTGTTATGTGGGACTAATTCCACTACTTCTGCTATTTCAAAGGCTTCAGGGTTTAAACAGAGATGCTGCCAAACAAGAGACTGAATTCCAGGCACAAGGAATAGGTCTGGTTATTGGTTCTGCAGCCTTTCTGTGGGAATTACACCTGTGAAAACCTGCTGCAGGATCTAGGCCTTCGAGTCAGTGATATGATAAAGATGCAGGCCCAGGTTAAAGGTGGCATGGACAGGGCATCGTCTTGTGGGAACACCTGACACTCTCAATATGACTCTACCTGGTATCTTCCTAAGCTGTACTAACTTCCCCTTCTCCTTGCCTGTGCAGGTGTCTCCATAGCACAGGATATCCATAGATATCTGCATGCAACCAAAACTCAGTGCATGTGGCTCTGCCTTGGGCCTGAGTGCTAACCATCTTTAATATTGCAGCTTCATCAGCAAAGAGATCTTGACAATACGGGAAGCTGTGTGGCTAACAGACAACACATACAAATATGAAGATCTAGTCCGGATGATGGGGGAGATCATCTCTGCCCTGGAAGGCAAGATAAGGGTAAGTTTGTGAAACCAGGGCATGGGATGCTTACCACCTTGGCTGTCCTTTGCTAAGTCATGGAGAGTTGCTATACTCAGTGGTGAGATGCAGATCCATCTGCTTCTCTGTAGACTAAGCATGTTGCTTTGGGTGTTTCTGGTTTCCTCTGAACCAGCATCCTTTGCTGCTGTGACAGGTGATTGGGTTCTTAAATTGAGTGAGATGTTTGAGGATTGTTTTATGTAATTCTGTAGCTGCAAGTACTTGATGCGATTGCACTGTACAAAGTTAAATTTAACCCCCTTGCAACCAAGTCCAGAGATTTCATGTATTCCTGCCTTATTGTCTGGGAAACATCTCGATACCACCAGCGTAATAAGAAGCCATCTTTTGTAATGAGCCTCCATGAAAAGAGATGGTCACTTGGCAACAGGTCCATTCTGTGTTTGGCAAAACTCTTGAAGCAATGGGCACCAAACTCTGTGTTCTCCCATATGCATTAGATTCCTACTATTGTGGATTACAAAGAAGTGCTACTGACTATAATTCCCCTGGAGAGAAGAACGCTTCACCTGTACAGCTTTATCTGTGAACTATCACTATTGAACACAGGTCTCTGTGTATATTCTCCTGCCAATCTGGCTGCTGCAGCTCTACTACTGGCTAAGATACTGCACAGGCAAGGTAAGAAACAGGCTGCTGCTAATCATTATTTCATAACTAGACCTGCAGGTTCTGCAATGTAGCACATTCATCCATGCTGTTCCTCTGGGTAGTAATCTTTCTGCTTTAGCACCAAGGTATCTACTTGTGCCAGCTTGCCTCAGTCATGTTAAAGATAACAAACACTTCACACAAGGATGGAGTGGGCTTGGCGCTTTTCCCCAGTAATTGCTTGAGTTTGACACAGCATTAGCATGAGACCTGGGTTTAAGAAATGCCCAAGGAATTTTTACTAGCAATCCTACCGACTGGATTACACAGCTAGGAATCTCTAGTTCTGGCACCTGCAGCTGTTGTTGGAGCCCAAAAATTGATTCTGAATTTTGGATGGATTATCTCCTGGCATGATTTTATGTAGGATCTGCTTTATTTCTGCAGTACAGAATTTTGGGTGCTAATGTATTTATTCCCTTCTCCAGCACATCCTTGGAACAGCCAGCTGTCTGAATGCACTGGATTCTCCCTTGAAGACCTGATACCCTGTGTGCTGAGCCTACACCAAAAATGGTATAACCTTCAGACCCTTTCTGACTAGTTCTAAGCGGTGTGGGGGGAGTGTTTGGCATCCAGCTGTTACAGATCCGCAGCATGAATCTTAATGAAGTTTTGCTAATTAGTTACTGTCTCAGAACTAAGGAGGTGATATTGGAGAGAATATGCCTCACTCCCCACAACACGGGAGAGGTTGAGAGAACTATTGCTGTTGCTCCAATTCAATACCAGCCCCAACGTTCTCTGAATAGTGCCTCTTGGCTCTAGGGGGGTATGCATCTCATTACCAGCAGTCTCGGCCTGCCAAGTCTCCCCTAATTCACAAGGCTGGGACTTGCTTGTCTTCAAATTCAGGAAGATTCCCCAGCAGGGCTGGATGCTCATCTCTGAAGGTGTCTCAAGACCCAGATCCCACTCCTTGCTGTAAACCTGACCAAGTGGCAAGGAGAGGAAGGGGGATGGTCCTTGTAAGCTGTCTCGGAAGCCCAGCTACCAGTCCTGCTAGTCAGCTTCTCTGCTGATGAGGCGCAGTTGGTTGGTCACACCCGAACTGAGGGGAAACATCCTCCAGAGCCATAAAAGAAGGGAGGAGTGTTTTTAGGTCAGCAAGTTCTATGAACTTTTTCCTTTCCAATGTGCTTTTGCAAGACCTGTGCTGTGATTTTCTTTCTTCCTAGTTTCCATGACGATGTCCCAAAGGATTATAGGCAGGTGGTGCTGACTGCTGTGAAACAACGATTTGAAGATGAGCGTTATGAAGAAATTGGCAAGGAAAAGGTGGGGAGTAGCCTTACTGTTCTGCTCTCCATTCTGTGGTGGCAAGCACCTTAAGCAGGACGACCAGCGTAGTAGGCTATCTGTTACTCTGAAAAGTAACAGGAAGTTCAAATTAAAAATCCCAAAGGGGGATGGTGGAGAGAGTGCAAGAAATGCAGTGGTGTTAGCGTCACTCCCTTGTGGGGACAGAAGTTGCACAATTAGGCTGTAAATGCCAAGGAGCAGTTCAAGACATATTGATCTTAGAGAAAGTATCGGGCATTTGGTTGTCGGGAGGGCACTAATGTAGTTGTCTGACTAGGTTGTCTTGTTGTTTAGGTGATGAGTTACAGCCAGCTCTGTTCACTGTTAGGAGTGAAACAGGAGGACCCTGAGCCCAGTCCCTTACACACAAGTGCTGAGGAAATTCAGACATTCCTTAGCTCTCCCTCCGGAAAGAGAACTAAAAGGCAAGTAAAACTAAGCTTTGTTCTGTGTACTCTCTCCTGTGTTTGCAGCCACTGGACCTGATAGTTCAGTATGGCGTTCACTCATGGGCATCTGATGGGGGTCTTTTGCCTCCCCAAAACATTTGTGTGCAAATCACTGAATGGTATTTTAACCAACTTCCCTGCTCTGAGCTACCATTCTATATTGACTCAATCAGTCCTTGCCCTAGTCACCTTAACTCTGCTTAGCCTCTTCCTCTGGATGGCTGGAAGGGAAAGTTTTTGGGTTTCATGCCATGGTGGGACTCGCTGACCAAACCAAATCACCAGTTATATCTTTAGCATTTGCTGGAAGAGTTGATTGAGGCAAATGGGCAGAGACTAACCTGTTTTCTGATTCAGGATGATTTCCTGCATGTATATGCTGAGTGAGTAACCTCTGAGTTTCTCTGTGACAGGAGAAGGGAAGACAGCATTCAGGAAGACAGGGGCAGCTTTGTGACTACACCCACAGCTGAACTATCCACGCAAGAGGAGAGCCTTCTGGACAACTTCCTGGACTGGAGCTTGGACTCCTGCTCGGGTTACGAAGGAGATCAGGAAAGTGAAGGGGAGAGAGAGGGAGATGGTATGTAGTGTCTTTTTCTTCTTTGATTACAATAGGGAGAAAGCAAATTTTCCCATCTGCAGCTTAACAAAGTCAGAAAAGTGCAAACTCTTTCAGAGAGACAGCAGTCACTGAAGGAAGGTCCCTTTTTTGTTGTACCATGGTGATTATCTTTACACCACAGCCTGTAGCAGCAAAATGTTTCCTGATGATAGATGCCAAAATCTCCTTGTCCATTTGCAATGCTGCAAAATGTCTGGCTACAAGACTTGGAGAGCTCTTGCTCAATGGCTGCAGACTCTGGAATGTAGAAAATGGCAGATAGCATTACTAAGAATTGTCTATGCTGCCGTGAGGTAGTACTGCTACCAGATAGCACTGGGCACTTTGAATCCCTTGGTGAGTGAAGGAGAGTTCTCCTGGCTGCATATTAAGGGGTTTTGCTGCTGTCATAATCCAGGAAAAGCTATTGAAGGAATCTGGCTGTAGCCAGCCACGTGGTGGAGCACTGTCAACACTGCAGCCTCACCTGTTTGTTTTATTAGTGCTGTGACTTAAAGCTTTTTATACCATGTCCCCTGTACAAACAACTATTAAAACATACCTGTGGAATGAGGAGTCGTCATCCCCACTTTTACACAAGGGAGAAATCAGCGCTTGTGTGTTGACTTTCTCTAAAGCCACAGAGGAAATTAATTGCCCAGGATTAGAGATCTTGAGTTCCTGGCTCTGAATGGGCTCTGACTATATTGCTGCTCAGGTAGGTCCAAATCACTCTTCTATATCTCCCTTTAGTGACCGCTCCCAGTGGAGTCTTGGATGTAACTGTAGTCTATATGGATCCAGCAGAGCATTGCTGTCAGGATTCCAGTGATGAAGATAGCCTAGCGGTGGAATGGCCTGGACAGGATGTACCAGTGAGAAAGGCGGAGCAGCCAGATGCTGAGAGACAATGGCTTGCTGGTCACTGTCAAAAAGAACCCACACTAGAAGCCACCTCAGGCTATTCCTCTGTCCATAGTGCCAGTCCTACTTCCTCTGTAGATGGCAGCTTTGGAGCACCGATCAAAACTACCTCAGCACTGTGTCTGGGCAGTGCCGTGAACAAAGGGCCATACCTGCCTCACTACTTGAAATCACATTTACAGTCTGTCTGCCCTAAGTCCAGTGAGGGCAAGTGTGAGAGAAGGCAAGTCAAACGGAAAAACGTGGCTGAGCATAGTGAAGAAGAGAGGATGAACTTGGGCTTCTTGAGCCTCTGATTTTGGTGCTGTTTACTTTCATTTCTGAGGGCTCCTGGAAACAGTATTTTGGTGTAGTCTTGCAAAGAAGGTAACAAGTAATTTTCAGTGTCAGTAGAAGGCCCCCCTCCCGCCCTGTGCAAGATGGCCCATGTCAATCATGCTCTGCAAGCTCCATTTCATGCTTCTATGGCTTAGTGCTGAGCCACCTTGTTTCTTGGTAGATGCTTTTTAAAAAGTTCCCTATAATCTGATCCTATGCAAATTAAGAACCCCCTCTGGTCTCGAGCACATGTAAAGAAAACCTAGAACCCTTGTGTGCTACTCAAAGCCATCTTGATTTTACCCTGCAATGCGTTGCCCAATGGGTAGCTGATTCCTCTGCAGAGGAAGAAGGGGAAAAAATAAAACTCTGCTGCTATGACCTATTCTTCCCCATACACTGTCATAATCCTGGAAGAGCTCTTGAAGGAACCTGCCTGTAGCCAGCCATGTGGTGGAGCACTGTTAACACTGCAGCCTCTCCTGTTAGTTTTATTAGTGCTGGCTGAAGACTCCCTTATCAGATTGTTTGTGCCTGAAGCTAAGGCCAGGTGTTACCCCCACTTACTCTCTCTGGACACTAACTACACTGCTCTAGGGTATATTCTGGAGCCAAGCAAAGAGTGTTATTGGTAAATGGGGATACTTACTTTAACAGACTGGAGCTTTTAAACATCCCTTCTCTGGGGCAGGCCCTGGGCCTTATTCTCCTTCCATTAGTCCTGTCCTGCTGTAGCTCCAGTCAGCTCACTCACACAGCTGTCAGTCAGGCCCTCCCTCTAGCTCCATGTGTTTTGCTCAAGTGAAGAACATCCCCATCTGTGCCTTACCACTTCACTGCCTTGTGCCTTTAGTTATAGCACTGGTGCAGTCTGCAAGAACTCAGTCCCAGTGTCATCGTTGTGTTCTGTCCATATTGCAGTTTGTCTTCCTTGCTATTCTTCCAAAATGGCCTCCAATAGACCCTGATTCTACTTTCATGTTTGAATTTACTTTGAACACTAGAACAGAGGCAGCAATGTAACAACCCTTCTCCATGAAGCCCTATTTGCTATTATCTTAAACACCTCTCCATGGCATCCCAGTCAGCAAGGAAGAGCTGGTGTCTTTCCTACAATACTGGATAAAGGATTCCATGCTTTATGTAGTGCGTGGAAGCTGTACAAGAACAGCAAAAACCGTAAGAAGCTGAGGGACTAGAGGCTACTTTACCCATTGACTTAGTTGTTACAAGAGGGGCTGACCCTCTTGAACAGGTGGTGAGAACATACCATGGTACAAGACTTCTGGCAGCTGTTTGTCATGCTCAGAATCTGATAACACTGGAACTGTGCTGTTTACTTTCCTTTGTTTAGAAATTATTGGGGCAGAGACAATGACTGTTCATACAGTGGAGTGACTTTTTTATATAAAACAATCTTTTTTTTTATGCTTGTCTCTGTGTCTTAAAAAAAATAGGGGCAGTGCTTGTATCTGATAAAGGGGTTGTGAAGGGAGAAAGTTTGTTTAACAGTGACATGCCTTAAGGCACAGAAAGGTGAAGTGACTTACTGAGTGTTACAATGTCACTGGCAGGAGCCTCAAGTCTGTCACCTGTAACAGCTATAACCCAACAGCCTTATCTAGTAACTTAGAACAGAACAGACATTAGCAGCTGCAAACACTGGCTTATTTTCTACAGCTACCAGCTTGAGCATTTACAGGTTGAAAAGCAGCAGCTTATCAAGCAGGATGCTATTGTCACTTTCACAAGCTGGATTTGAGAATATTGCGTTCCCAAGAGGCACATAACTTACAAAGCCTGGCTTCTTCCAGAGCTTGAGCTGCTCTCCTAGAACTAGCCTGATTGTTTGGCAGGTGGATCATAAAGCTGGACCACAGAGAAGCAGGGTTCCTAAGGTACTTTCCCTTATCTGTCAAGGTGCAGTGGAACTGGTTCAGTTTCCGGTCTGCAACTGTAAATAACTGCACTCTCCTTGTGTAACAGCTAGTCATCAATAAGCCCCATGAACATCTGCTACAACTCCTGACTCTTATACTTCCTCTTTAGTAACCCCCTAAAGAAAAAAAAATGCTATGTGTTGGAAATTATCTGGCACAGGTTGACAAAGCAGGTGATTATGCTGACTCAGGATGTAAAAACCTAGCTTTACACCCCCCAGAAGCACCCCACCTCCATGGCAGTCACGTGTTTAAATACTTTTATGGATCTGGGCCAAAAGTCAGTAGCCAGGTGTTCTAAGGCTCTTCCAACCACCTAGACAAATGGGAAAACAAGTAGATTTTAGCATGTGGCTCTATCCCTGCAGAACATCAAAGCCTAGGCACATTGTGTTAGCAATTCTGATCACAATGGGAAGTAGTGAATCAACTCTGAAGCCAGAAGTGGGGATTCTGACAGGTACTAAGATGGCCTTTTAAGGGCATTTGTTGTGTCCAGCTGCACCCAGCCTTGCAGCAATTACACCAGTGGTTCTCAAACTTCTGTACCACTGATCCCTTTCACATCGCAAGCCTCTGAGTGCAATCCCCCTTATCGATTAAAAACACTTTTTTAATATATATAAATGCTGGAGACAGCATGGTTTCATATAGAGACTGACAGCTTGTGATCCCCATGTAATAACCTTGTGACCCCCTGAGGGTTCCTTACCCCCAGTCTGAGAACCCCTGAGTTACCCTTACAAGCAGAAAGGCCACAACTTTTGTTTTTTTACTGACAGCTTAAGGGATGGTGGGAGATGTGACCTGCACACACTTCTACACAGGTGGCTTTCTTGTGGCCCTGTTAAATGCCTTTGGCTCCTTCCTCTCTAGGGAGTGAGGAAAAGCTTTTGACCCCAGATCTCATGTAGGCAGTAGCACTACACTATATGTATTAGTTCTACTTAAGTCTTCAGGGCAGGGGTCCGCTTTTGAAAGTAGCGTTCACTGGAGACAATGACCCTGGCTCATGCATGTAGGGCTTAGAGCTGCATCAGTTGGTAGTGAGTTCACATAAGGAATTCTTAGCAGGGAAAATGCAGACTAGAACTATACAAAATAATTTGCAGTTTATGGCTCAAAGGACCATCATGTCAGTGACTCTCAAGTGAAAATGGCATGTATCTGACCTCACGGAGAGCCAGCCTGCGTTGTTTCTGAGTAAGGGTAACAGCTTAAGGATAAATCTCAAACTGCATGAAAACCTAGCTTCCTGATCACCTTGAAGGGGTGTAGACGAACCCCAGCAAGGTCACACAGCTAGTCAGGCAAATCCAGAAACTTTTCAGGTCTCTGCTTTTACTTGCCCGTGTTTCCTCTTGTGTGGCTCCTGACTGTTTGCTCCCCTGTAACAATGTAACAAATTAAATCTCTTGTAGAAAAATAAGGTAGCAAAGGCCAGTCCTAGCAAGCTTCCCTACTGGGTCACAGCTGGTGCCTGGCTCCATCTTCCACAAGGCAGTATCAATCCAGCCTTGGAGGAATGCTGGCTTGAGCAGAGGTTGAGGAAGGTTTTATTAATAGGGCCACTCTGTTTCAGGCTCCCAGGCCCTTGCTGCAGGAATCTTTACTCAGCTTATTGAACAGCAGGGAAATTTCATGACACACACTTGGTGCTTTGTATCATAACCAGCTACTACAATTTCCTTCCAATTAGTTTTCAGGGAAGACAACCTAGTTTAGTGGTTTGAGTATGAGGAGACAGGAGTTCTCTTTCCAACTCTGCCACGGAGTTACTGCCTGTGAGCTTAGCCAAGTTTCTTCACCTGCATGCCTCCACATCCTTGTCTGGACGCATGCCATCACTGGTAAAGTGCTTTGAGGTCTGATGGTTGTACATGCCAAGTAGGGTTATTTAAATAAAGAGCTTACATGCCCTGGATCAACATAGAAAACAGAGCCTTGGGATCCATCCACAAAGCATTTATTACAAAACAAACAATGTTTATTAGGCAGGATACAAACATTTAAAACCCCTGGTTTCTTTTCCCTTCAGCGGGCTCAGTGTGTGTCAATATGGCAACGCTCCCAGTTGCTAGGTAGTTGCAAACAGTGGTTGGGGCAGCCATCTGCCAAGCTGGAGTTTAGTCTTCACATTAGCTGGAGCTCATTAAGCTACAGCACTGGCTCAGAAGTCAGCTTTCTAAAAATCACTGTAAAAGCCCTAAAAACAATCCCTATAAACTCCCCAAGGAAATCTAGAACAGGTGTGTAATGAAGGACAGCAGGAGCTGGCTGCCCTAGAGCAGGGCCCTTCCAATAGGTTAAACCTCTCACAGTTTGTCAGTTTCTTGAGATCTGAAAAGCCACAAAGAACATAAATCAGGGGATGGAGCATGTGCCAGTGCTGTTGGCAGTGCCACCTGGAGCCAATTTACTTGGGTCTGACTCTAAGCTGAGACAAAGGCCAAGTCTCTATGTGAACTGGTTAGATTGTGCTAGGGCTGAATTTGGTTCAATACCTTGATGGCTATCAACAAATATTACAGCCTCCAAGATGGGAGAGATGTTTTAGCCAGCAGATTTAGGTGGACTTGACCAGCCGTGTGCTGCCTGATCTAGCAGGAACACATCCTCTACCCACCTTAGATCCCAAGGTGATGGACACCACAGGGAGACCTAAGGGCAGAAGCAGGGCTGGGCCTGCTGATATGGGCTTAGACTAGCCATGGGAGCCCCTGAAGGTGGCAAGTTGTCAGAACTCAGCAAAACTAGGGCTATACCTATGCCTCCAAGGAGGGAACAGAGTGAGTGTTCACTGCTCAGTCAGCGTCCCTGAGAAAGTGGAGCTCTAGGAGCCTGCTTTGAAGGACGAGCGTGGCGTGAGGCTGGGCAGTTCTCTCTCCTAAAGGCTGTGCACATCTTCATTCCTCCTGCCCCTTACCTAGAAAGGGCTCTTACTCAACAGTCTGTCTGCGAGCTGCAGGGACACAGAAAGAGGCAAAGCCAATCTGGCCAGGTTAGGCACGTTTGGCATCAAAGAACAGTGCCACAAATTCTGACTTTGCTCCAGCCTTTGGGAACAGCCAGCCAGCCAACCAGCTCCCCTTGTACTGAGAAGTGACCCTCAGGACATCTTAACCATTTCAGAACTGCTGAGTTGCCTGATGACGATAAATGAGAACAGTGTTAGGGAGAGAGACCCGAGGCCAGCATGTGAGGCTCCCCAGCTGTGAGGAAGCAGGGTGGGACATACATCACTCTTCCTGACAGGAAGCCCTATTCCCTGCTGCCAAAAATTTTCCTTGAACCCACATGCATGTTCTCCACAAGACCCAGCACTCATTCTCAACACAACTGGAGATCGGAAGGAAACTGATCACAAAGAGGTGGGAGGGAGGGGCAGGGTGCTCAAGTGGGGAAGGAGGGCTGAGGAATGGAAAATGAGCACCCTTGGTGCTCTAAGGGTTAACACAAGCCCCACTGGAGCAGTCAGAGTCCCTTTAGGTCTCCTAGATCTTCACACCCAGTGCAGAGAGAAGCCTCCTCCCTGCTTACCATGTTAGACTCACGTGTGGAGGGAAGATCAGATAACAAGGCCATGGTCACCACTGCCAGCTGAAGTACCATATTCCATTATTCCTGGGGTGGGGGCGTGACTGTGCTTCCCCCAACCTGCTACCCCTGTAGGAAACGCCTTACCTAAGGCACCACCTTGAGGTCCACCAAGTCATAAGCTGAAGCTCTCTTCATCTCCAGCGGCTTCCCCAAGAGCTTTCGCAGTGCCTCGTAGTCTGGCTCCTCTTCAAAGGCCAAGGCCATTGCTTGCTGCAGGTAGTTGTGCAGGGCATCTGCAAAGTGGTACAGACACTCACAGGAATGGCTGTGGTTCTCCAGAGCAGCAGCGCCAGCACTCACTCCCTGCGTTGCTAAGCCAGATGCTAAGCAACACTTCCACAGGGGCTTTTCCCACCAGACCCCTCCTCTGCACTGATGGAGGAACTCAGGTCCAGAGAGGGAAGCACCTTGCCCAAGGTCATCCAGTGAGTCAGCAGCAGAACCGAGACTAGAACCAAGGTCTCCCTGTTCCACTCACTTGCTTTAACCCCTGGCCAGCATCCCATTGTAGCAAGGCTCAGAATCACCACCGCATGCTGCATGGACGCTGATGCAGGGGCATACAGGTCGCCCTCATTCCAGCAGAGCAAGGAGAAAAACTGGATCCATGGGGGAGCCTGAGAGCTGGCTATGTCACCCCACACAGATATCAGGGATCTTTCTGGAGCTCCCATGGCCTCCCTGGACAGCTCTCACAGTCAAGGCTACTAGTTCACGAGCAGACTGGCACTGCAGCAAAGGGTTTAGAATGACTATGGTCAGACACAGCCCGTCAGCTGAGACTGCATGGGGACACAGCCCAGTTTCTAGCTTCAGTGAACGATCAGCCCTCACACACAGCAACCCACTAGGTCCCGCAGCCACACTCAGTACATGTCCATACCTGGAATCGGTTTTCGGCCGAAGCACAGTCGCAGAAGCCCGACCGCATCTGTTTGGTACCTGCAGCATTTAGCACACGCACAATGCCATTAAACAAGAAAGAAGGGACTGAGCGCCTGAACAAACTGCCCCCACCGATGAGGACTGGTGAAAGCGGTTCAAGATGACCAGCTCAGCTCACACCCTCCAGTCCGTTTTGCCCACACAGTGATTTCAGGGTGAGTCCTGCTCCCACTGCGGTCAAGAGGAGTTTGGCCAGCTACTTCCGTGGGAGGCAGCACTTACAGTCACAGATTTCAGACACTCCAAGGTCTGCACCAGGGCTATTGAGTCCCCCATTAGTTCTGAATCCCTTTCCCTCACTGCTTTCCTCCCAGGGCTCCCCAGAATGATAGGCAGGGTCCCCAACCCCAGGGCTCACCTCTCTTTCTGCTCCATGACCTTGTGCACATCAGCCAGGTCGTCAGTCCAAGGCAGGAAGCCACACAGCCACTTCACCATGCAGTAACCCAGAGACTGCAGGTCACTCCGGCGAGATGGTCCTGATGGGAGAGTAAGAAAAAGCCTGCAGCTCAGGAAACACAGTGAGAAAAGCAGAGTTTGGGAGTAATATACAAAAAGGCCTGGTTCAAGGAGGTCCCTCCCCCCAAGCGGACAGTATAGAACTGAGCTCTGGAAAGCATAAGGTTGAACAGCAGGAAACATTTCCTAGTAGAGTGGCCTAGTAGTTTGTCAGGATTCCTGGGTTCTCTTTCCAGCTCAGCCAATTCACTGCAACTTTGGGAGGGCCTCTTCACCAATTTGTGCCTCAGCTCTTCTTTGAGTGAAGGTCCCAACTGTACTCCACTGAAGGTTACGCATACACAGCACATGCCTGGAGTCACAGAATCTGAAGTAGTGTCTGTTGGTCCACACATGCGCCCTGACTCGCCTTATGCTTCTGCCTGAGGTGCTAAAGGGTGGGGCGAACTGGCCAACCATGTTTCCAGTTCCTTCTCACTGCTGTGTGGTCCAGGTCAGAATCTCCAATGTCCTCCTCTCTAATGAGCAGGTTGAGCACTTCATCTCCACAAGCATCTCATGGAGATGGCCATGAGACCACAATTGGACCCAGGCTGGGAACCCCCCCTGCCCTTTACATTGGCCTGTATCAGCAAGGAATGCACTCTGCCACGCTTTACAGATACCCATTAAACCAGCACCCACTGTCTTGAATTTCCACTCCCCTCCATGGCTCGGTTACCACAACCTTGCATGGGATGGAAACATTCTCCCACCATGTCACGCTCCTGCCTGAGTCATGCAGCGACTGTAGGAGGAGGAGGAAGCAGCAGGTTGACCAGAGAGGAAGCTGTTACTAACAACTAATGGAAGAACAGTGAGGGGGAAGGAGACAGGCGGAGGGAGCCCCGGACAAGCAGGGATGGCCAGGGAGGAGAGCTGTCACAGCCTCGCCAACCCATCAGGGACTGTGGTCTCACCAGCTCCCCTGTGCCCATCCAGGCTGATGAACTCAATGGTGCCCTCGTGAGGAGTCCTGCTGCCATCACGCTGAGCCACGTGCTTTCCTCCTGGGCAGTATCGGAATGCAAAGCAGTAACCCGCCAGGGTGACCTAGGAGAGAGAGAGACTGTGAAATATCTTCCTGGGCAACCGTGCAAGGGGAAGGAGGAGAGCGCTGCCACTCTGGGAGAACCAGGGAGCCCCTCACCTCCCAGTGTCCCCTTTCCAGGTTATGTGATCCTCCCTCCTCCAAGAGATTCCACCCCTTCTCCCTACACCACCCCTTAAGATGCAAAGACTGAAGGGAGCCCAAAATCCTTTTCCTGGGGGGTGAACACATGGGATACTGTAATCCTTGCAATCCCACACATAGCACCTGCTATGGGGCTGCACTGACACAGGGTGCAGCCAGGAATCAACCCTCCCCTCCATAAGAGAATGCTCTGGCTAGGGCATTGCCCCACTTCTCCTGCTACCTCTCTCTGCTCCTGCAGTTCTCATTTCCTACCTCTGCCAGGTCATCTGGGTTCACATAGATGTTCTCTGCTGTGATGTCCCCATGCACATACTCGTTTCCATGGATGTATTCCAGAGAGTCTAGCTAGGGGCAGAACAAGAGATGTCAGACCCTCGCACAGCCCTCTTGGCAGCTGGGAGACTAAGGAGCAGGCTAACTGCACAGCCTCTTCCACTCTGCTCTTCCATGTTGGGAGGCACTTGAGAAATTCAGGGGGGGCCCATTCACTCTGTCTCCCAATTTCCTTGAGGTAGAACATTAGCAGACCCACAAGTTCATCACCAACAGCCCCAGCCAGCCCCATGCCCTAGTACCATGTTACACTATTCAGAGATCAGAGACTGGAGCCCTGCTCAAGCTGCTGTACCTGATCTTCAAAGGTGCTTAGTAAAAGCTGCTCTTTCCCATTGACTTCAGTGGGATTTGTGGGTGCTCAGTGCTTCAGAAAGTCTGGCCCTCAGGAAGTTACTCTAGTAAGTTTGACCAGTTTCACTTAGCTCTTTTGTGTGTGTGTTTAGAAAGTAAGTGATGATGCTTCCCTAACATAAAGCTGCAGACCATGCACTAAGCAGCAGCTGCACATGAATCACCCATGACGCACTGGTCCCAACCCTGGCCTGCACTGGAACTAGCATCCTTGCAAAGGCCAGAGAGAATCCAGCTCTGAACAACTCCCAAAAGCATTGGCCTGCCACATACCACCCTGATGGCGATCTGGAAAACCGGTTTCTCCGTCAGTAGGTTTGTGCCATCGTCCAGGATTGACTGAACAGTTCGTCCTAACTCAGAGAACACCAGAAACCTGTGAGAGAGGAGAGAAGAGCACGTTGCACTTGGTCAGCACCTGTCATGGGAAGGTCTCAAAGCTTATTTGGGTAGCTCAGCTACTAGTCTTGACTTGACTTGGTTTCCCTTTCTCTCTAGTTTAACAAAGGCACAACTTCCCTTGTATTTGACAACAGAACCTGTTTGTGGAGGGGAAAGGGAGAGATGCTGGCAGGTCAGCATTCCCTCTGAAGTACTATTGACTGATTACCACGTTCTTCTCCACACAGAGCCCACAGGCAAAGACAGTCAAGATGCCAGGCGAGGGAGAAGGGACAGCAGGAAGGAGGATTCCTGGGAAGAGGAGGTGGAAGAGAGAGAAGTCACTATGTGCACAGGGAGCGGGAGAGTGTTCCAAGCCTTAGCAGCAACATGAAAGAAGATCCAAAAGCAAGAGTGGAAGAAGGGGATGAAGGAAGAGGCTGGGAGAGAGAATGGCAGGAAGCAGACAGCAGCGGGGTAGCACTCTGATGCAGGTCAGCGCTGCAGGAGGGGAAGAGGACTTTACCTGCTACAGTCTGGAGAGATTAACTGGGAGGAGAGACAAGGAGGCCCAGGAAACCGGGGTTACAGAAATGAGATGAGAGAGGGCCAATGCATAGACGATGGGTCAGTAGCTGAGGGGAGACAGAAAAGGGTGGTATTGTGAGGGAGAAGTGAGAGGCTGCAGCAAGAGCCTGGCAGTGTGGAGCGAGGAGATAAAGAGAACAGTGGATTCCTGGGCAGGAGAGAACTCCCCAGCTGTCCCTATCTGGCAGCTCGCAGACCTGCCTTACCTGTAGTTACTCTCATGGAGTCCAAAGCCAATGCAATTTGGGATCCCCAGCAAGGGCACCGAGTGCATCCTCTTCCACTTATCCACTAGGAGAAAGACAACAGGACAGATGGGCACAGATTTGCCATGCTGCTGGCTAAGGAACTCTGCAAACAGTGAGGGCACCCACCCAGCGCCTTTCCTTCCCCCGCAGATACAGACCCTCTGCGCCAGCAATCGAGAGTTCAAGGCTCATCCTGTCACCTGAGCTGCCCCCCTAAAAGCTAGTGTAGCAGGCAACCAGACATGATACTAAAAGCTCTGCGGGAATCAGTGGTAGGCAGCAAGAGTTACAGGAAGGGTGGGATGAGGGGAGGGAGGGAGGGGTGTGGGGATGCCAGATCCAGGCCAAGGAAGTGGGAGAGAGTGGGATGCTACAGCCCTAGGTACTTTGAGAAGGGGAATGGCATGGAGACCTGTGTCCCACATACAAGGGTGGATGGAATCACAAAGGGACAGGTTAGACCTGGATCCCTACCCCTCCTGCTGCCCAGGCCCCAGACTTCATGCGCTGACTGGAGTGCCCCAGGCTTAGCTAGCTGGACAGAGAGCAGCTCTGCACAACCAAGGTTGATGGGACAGCCATGGGATGGGCTCTTGTCAACCCCAGAGGGGTCAGTGTGCAGAGTTAAACAGCTGTAAGTGACACAAAGACAACCCTTCAGCAGGGGAACTCCTCTGAGAGCAGCTGGGAATGAGAAGGTGCTTCCCAACAGACACCCTGAGGTTTCCTGCTCCTGGGAGAGTCATTTCTAAACACTCTGGTTAGCACTCAAAACTCTTTGAGGCATAGGTCAGCCAATGATGAGTCACCTGAGTCTAGCCTTTGGAGGGTCTCCTAGCAGATGCACAGGGAGGACCTGCAGGTTGGGAACCCAACATCCAGAAATAGCACTTACCTGTGATTTTCTTTGCTGCTCGCTGCAGGAAGATCTGCTCATTGTAGATCCTGCCATCTTTGGCATCCTGAGGGTTGGGAGGAGAGAGAGAGATGAAGCTGCACTGTTTTACATTAGCAATGTGCTGCATCAGTATCACCACCACATCCACTTACTAGGGAGCGTGCGAGCGTAAGAATCCTGCGCTAGCCCTTCTCACCTATGGATCTCACATTGCTGCACTGAGGGGTCTAAGGAGGGGGGAGTCACCCAGCAGGTCAGTGGCAGAGCTAAGAACAGAACATGGTCTCCTGCCTCTCAGTCTAGCGCCCCATCTACTGAACCACACCACCTCCCACTATCAATACAGCACAGCTAACCCAAGCATGGGAAGGTCTCAGGACAGACAGCTCAAGTGCTACTGCTCAGTACTCTCTGCAGGTACCTAAGTGCCCCAGAGAATGAAGACAGCCCCCTAAACTGGTCAGAACTGTATGATCCTGCAGCTCTTTCTGGGGTAGGAGCCTTCCAACGGAGCTTCCTGAAGTTTGGTTTTATGAGTTTCCTCCGGCCATTCAGGGCTGGTGGAAGGAGCCAGGTGACAGCCTTGATGGTGAAACTATTTGTCCACAGCAGGGACATGGCCATATCAGATAACATGGGAATTCTAACAACAGGGGCTGCACTGAACCCCTAAAGGTCACTCCCCCTGTAGTTCAGCCTGCCAAGAAGTACCAGAAATCTGGCAACAAAGCTTGTTCTCATGCCACTTCCTGCCCCTGAGAAGCTGCATCCAAATGTCTGAGTGCTGTACTGAGCTCCAAACCCTCTGGGGTTCCCAGAACACCTTCTTACACACCAGCATGTGTCTGTCCACACACGTTTGGTATTGCTCTTTTGTCACTGCAGTTCCCTAATGGCCTGAATGTATTATCCAGAAGCTGCAGGATGCCACATGCTAACTTAGGAGAGACATCACAGAGTGGGAGAGATGACAATTTCAGATCCACTGGCCCAGTTTGATATCATTAGCACCACCCAATGGGGCCAGCAGGTGATGCAGATTAACAAACTGCAGAATTCTTTCAGTACTTCCTGACCAAGAGTATTTGGCTGGTGGAATATGTACAGAACCTATCCTGCTTTCTAAACCCCCAACACTGAGACCTTGTGTTCATGAACAAAAACAGTGTCCTACCATATCCCATAATCCTTTGCCACTGCAAAGGGAGGGATCTGGGCCATAGAAACAATGCAGCGTCAGGGCAGATGGGGTGGGTGGTGCTGGCCTGGGATGGGACTGCTGAATGGGAGAGTTGGTATTGCTCTACAGTACTGTCAACGCACACACAGATTAAGATTTCCTGGCAATCTTTGTGGTGTTAAACATTTCTGGTTAACCCTTTGTTGGAGAAGGCTCCCCGGTAATGTTTTCCTCTGCACCTTTTAACTAGTTCTTCCCAGTTCCAGTGACACTATTCCAATGAATATAAAAGTGGGCACATTCTTCCTAAAATCATCCCTGGGTTTTGCCAATGACAATTTCTAAATCTCATTAAGCAGAAGAGCCAAGGCAGACACAGGACAGTGACCTGGATACCAGTCTGGCTCGTGCATTGTCAAGAACAGTCAGCGAAATTTCAATTGCAGACTATTTATAATTGGGAATGATGCCAGTTCTGGAGAGCCCGGCTGGACTGGCAGATGCTAGGGGAGCTGACACAGGGTAACAAATATAGATCAATCAGCATTTGACTTTATAAACTCATTCTGGCATCAAAGAGAGGTGACAGCTCAGAAGAGCGCAATGTTAGATCTACAGTCACTTTCCAGACTAAAGAGTTTTCAGTAGTTCTGGAGACAAAAAACAACACAAAACACACACACCAGGGTTTTAAATAACACTTTCTAGAGTTTTGTTGTTGTTAACCTTTACAAAACAGACTTAAAGAAGATCCTATGACATACTAAATTTATAAACAAAGGGGACAAAGTCTACCCTCATTTACAACCAGGAAATCAACAGGACTGCAGAGGTGTAACGGAGGGTAGAATTTAGCTTTGTAATCTAAAGGGCAGCTCCTTTGAGGTGGCTTTTTTAAATCCTTAGATCTGTTCTCCTTATAGCTTTGCTCACTACTGTTTACTAAGGGACTCCTGATCCAGCTTCCATTGAAGTCTAAGCAAGATGCCCATGGGAGTTGTACTGGGTCTTTAACCTATGCGGTTTATTTCCTCATTTCTCTGACTAACTTCACCTGCAACAACAAAGACGATGATGCTAATTAACACTGTGAAATCTTATGGAGAATAAGACTAGAGGGAACCATTACAATCATCTGAGCTTCTGCATTCTACCACTCCTTTTGCCATGATACCAGCAGTGCTGGGAGGTCAGACCAAAGGGCCCCATACACGGAACAGACCAGAACTCACAAGTTTGAGAAAGTATCTTTGCTTTTGAGGGCAGGCTCCAGATGCTGACTGTGCTGTGGAAGGATGGAACAAATGAGGTTACAGGTGCATGGGACAGAAGTACTTGCAATGCTAGTTGCTCAGAAACTAGCGCAAGAGTGGCTTGATTCTCAGTTATCCTCTGCCTCCCTCACCTTGAGACTGTGAAAATACCATCTGTGGAGGCCTCTTTGCAAATGGCTGCATGACAATTCCCACCTTGCTTCAGAGTTATAGGACCTTTGTCTCAACTCTGTCCAGACACTGCTAAAGCAACAGGCACTGGAGCACCTAGGCATGGGTGTAGTATCAAGGGACTCTGCTTGTTAAACATGGTATGTAAATAAAATGATTCATCAGTACCAGGAGAGAGATGTGCCATGGGCCTTTGACAAAACACAAATATAGACAACTGTGTAAGATTCAAAGCCAATGAGAGCGCTGCCGAGGGTGCATGTTATCTTCTCTTATGGACAGGAGATGGATCAATGGCTTTCAACCCTTCAATGCTGTCCCTTTCCACATAAGCAAAGTATGGAACAGTTATGGCCTCCAAGGCTCAGAACTTGTTGTTTCCACTTGTGTGTGACATGGGGTGGAAGAGGGATGCTCTAAAATGGAGAGAAGATTTAATAGTCTAATCCTTAGACATATGCTGGGTAGAACTTTGGATACATTTCCAGCATCCTTTGCAAAAGGCATCTCTTTGGAAGACCTGCTGCAGAGAGAGCAAAGGATTCTTGCTGAACTGTACATCGCAATCAGGGAGTCTGCTAAGCAGAAGGAGTCAGAGGAGACAGGATCAGGATGAAGAAGGGCAGTTAAATCCCTTATTTACCTAAGATGCAAATTCACCTGTGATTAGCTCTGTCTGCAAACTGGGAAGTGTCAGCAAGAGGCTTCAATTATCTCTTTCAAAAAGCAGTTCCCCCTCTCTCCACATCCCCCGCGGGAACCTCCCCAGTAGGCTGAGCTTTCAGCATGCCACAAGAAGAGAGGAAAGGAGGGATACTCTTCCTCTACTCCCCACTCCACATCATCATCATCCACCCTCAGACTGCATCCCAGTATGAGATTGCACAGCACCTTCGTACATCAGCCCACACACGCTCTGGTTCAGAAGCTTCCCCAGTTTCCACTGCTTGCTATTCTGGTCGGTCAGGATCTTGCCCTCTGGGAGAGGTGCCACAGAGGTGGACTTGAGCCGCCGGGGAGATCGGGGACCGAACTTTGCTTTGGAGAAGAGACAAAAGCAGAGCTCTAATCAGATAACAGGACACTATAGATAGAGTGAGTCCAGCTGCTCTCCAGCACATCACAGCTCAGATTCCAACCAAAGACATTGTGATAATACCACCCCAGCCTGATACAGCTCCCCATCTCTCAATCCCAGACATTTCACCCTGCTCCATCAGTGAGGCCCTGGGTTTCACGTATTCTCCTTCCAGCAGTGGACAATCAAACATCTCTTGTAACCCATCCATACAACCCTGTATCTCAGCAAGGAGGTAGGGAGGGGAAGGGACAGGATGGTAGGATGACACAAGGGCTGAACAAGCCACCTCTGTAGTGCTCCAGCCCTCCCTAAGTGTCATGAAGTATCTATCTGCCCCACCCCTACATGAGCACAGCAGTGGTGAGGAACACCCCTGCTCTCACCCTTGGATGCCACCTTGGTACTTGGGGAAGCAGCCTGCGGGCTCCAAACCTCCTCTTCAGTTGAAGTGGAAGCTGGTATTTTCTCAGAAGATATCCACTCCACTGTCTTTCTTGTTTCTGGAACTGGCTCATTCTGCCTCAGGGCTGAAAGATTAAAGAAACAAACCCACACAATGCCGTCCACGTTATTCCAATGACTGTCAATCATAACACTCTGCACTTACAGCACCTTCCATTCACAGGGCTCAAAGCCCTTTATGGTGAAACACCTCACACCCACACCCCTCCCGCACCACAGACCAGGTTGGTGCTGTTAGCCCCATTTTACAGATGGAGAAACTGAGGCACAGAGGAAGTCACACACAGAGCCTGTGGCAGAGCTGGTTCAGAACCCAGGAGTCCTGGGACTCTACTCCTCAGGTCAGATTGCATTCACTCCCCTCTACAGCACTGCCATCAAAGGCAACAATTTTGCACACCCTGAAGCAGGCAATAAAAGGATCAATTCAGACGGACGTGTACTTGATATGCCAATGCTCCACCACTGCTTGTAATCAGGGGGCTTTGGCTAATCTGGAATCTCTATCCAATGAGGCTGATGTTTAACCCAATCTTACCTACCTTTCAGAGAGGATAAAGACGGATCTGGAGTGAGTTGCATTGGTTCCTCATCATCTTCTTTAGGCAGCTTATTCCCACAGACAGGGCAGAAATGAAATGCTGTCTCTACCTTCTGGCCACATTGCGGGCAAAAGTTGATCATTCTGAAAATCAAACCAAGGCAAAGCAGGGTAGAGAGGGAAAGGTGTCAGAGCTGAAGTGAGAAGTCAACTTTTCAAAGTTTTTTCTGGTGTTTTGTTGGCTGCGTCTCTGGAGAAAGGGGTTTACTAAGAGGAGACATCCATTCACCCACCATCAGAGGCTCTCAGCATGCATATTATTGTAAGAGCAAATGTGTAATTAACTAAGTGCAAAGATCAGGAAAATGAGGCACACTGAGATGAAATTATTTAAAGACCACACAGTGAATCAGTGGGACAGGGAGGTATAACTCAGAGATTTGAGCATTGGCCTGCTAAACCCAGTATTGTTAGTTCAATCCTTGAGGGGGCCATTGACAAAGCTGGGGCAAAAATCTGTCTGGGGATTAGCCCTGCTTTGAGCAGGGGGCTGGGCTAGATGACCACCTGAGGTCTCTTCCAACTCTGATATTCTATGAACCCAGGAGTCCTCATTCCAGACCCTAGATAATGCTGCAAGTGGAGTCTCCAAACTAGCAGTGGGAAAGCATCTGCCTTTATCAGCATCACTATTATGAACCTCAATAGTAAGAAAGACAGTTTCTGCACTGTCTGGGGCAGGAGTCCCAATACAGCTGTGTTTGCGAGGACCTAGCATGCACTGTGCCTTTCTGCCCCTCTCCTGTCCATCTGGGCAATGCATAAATGATCACTAAAGCTCCCAAAGGTAGCAGATCATTTGCTAACAGAATCTTTCTTTTCCTACTGCAGGGAAATTCCTTAGTGTGTGTGAATGCTGGGGAATAGGAGGGCACAGGGAACAGGTAGGTCTCCCAGTATAGTATTTGTGGAGAAGTCACAGCGAGACCCTGGGTCCCATGATGAATTGCCAGGATTACAGCAGCACTGCTACAGAGCAGGGAGTAGCGGAGGATAGTGAAGAGGTTGGGTCCATGCCAACACCCTCAAGTGACAACAGGGCTGCAAAACCAAGTCTTACACTGGGCCTTTCATCTGCCAGGGCTGGATCTACAGATAAACCCAAAACAGTGCCATAAACATGGCAGTCCCATTACCTAGGCAGCCCCTGCTGGGTTCCTGCCCAGTCCCACAGCCCCCATCACCTGGAGGCACTCCTGCCCTGAAGACCCTGTCCAACACCAGATTACCCTGTAGCCCCTACCCAACATGGGTCTAGCTCTGCATCTCCTGTCACCCAGAGCCACTTGCTGCCCGGTCCCTCTCACTGAACTGCTCTCTGGTGCTGCTGCCCAGCACTCCCACCACCCTGGGCTCCTACCTAGCCCTGCAGCCCCAAGACCCTGACATACCAGAACCCTGGATAGCTCCCATCACCCCAGGGTGCCACCTGTCCCACACCCCCATCAGACACCAACCCATCCCACCCCAGCCCCAAGCACCTGCCCAGACCCCCCATTCCCCTTGGTGCCCTCATCCCACCCCAGCCCCAAACACCTGCCCGACCCCCTTCACCTGGGCCTCAGCCCACCCTCAGCCCCAAACACCGCCCGACCGCCTCCATTCCCTTGGTGCCCTCATCCCACCCCAGCCCAACACAGCTGCCCGGCCCCATTCCCCAAGCTTTCCCCCTGTCCGCCAGTGACCTGCCCGGCCCGCGGCCTAGGAGCGGTCGTGGCCCTACCCCGTGCGCTGCCCGCTTTCCGGCCGAGCAAGCTCGGTCTGTCCCCTGGCCTGGGCCCGCCGCGCCTGGACACGCCGCGCGTGGGCCGCGCAGGCGGGCTGGGGCGCCGCGGGGATCGCGCGGCGCCCACGCCCGCCCGCTCTGCCAGCAGCGGCAACCTCCTGCCGCCTCGGCCGCGTCTCCCCATGGCCGCCGCTGCGCCGCCCCGCTCCTCCTCCTCCTCCTCCTCCGGGAGCGCCGGCTCCCACCCGCCGCCTCTGCCTGCACCTCTGACCCCAGCGGCGTCCCGGGCTCAGCTCCAGCGCGGGCGGCCTGGCTGCAGGGGCGGGGGGGTCTGACGCCTTTGCCCTGCGAGCTGAAGCTCTGCCCCTCCTGTTCGTGGGGATGGGGGGACGTGACCCGCGTGTACCTCAAGGGTCAGGCACCGGAGGGCAAGTGACAAGACCCCAACTGCCCTGATTTGTAAGCAAGTCTCGTGAATTTGGAGACTTGCCCCCCGGTTTGTAGGGCTTGGAGCTGGCAGTGCTGCAGCTTGTTTCATACATAGGAAACCCACGGAGCAGAGTCACTTCTCTATTCTTCCTCTCCTACGTCATTTCAGGAAGTGTCTTTACCTAGCTCTGATGTTCTGTCTGCAGAATGGTTGGACAGTTAGAAGAGGCCGAGTAAATAATTACTGACAAAAACTAGAAATATCTACACTACTTCAACGTTAGATTCCAGGTGGATGTTTGGCAGGTAGGAATATTCTGTTTGGAAATAATCACATTACCTACTTTAGGCCAGTTTCTGTTTCACACTGGCACCTCATTGATTTGACCTTTGGTTTAAGCTCTTAATTGCTAGATTTATCCAAGATTTTTTCCAAATGTGATGCACTGGGTAGCCATCAGAAAAAAATCAATATGTGTAGGTACTTGCAGATCTCACACCTGTAGAAAAATAAATAGATTTCTTCATGTAAATGTACACATGCAGTTAAAATGCACAGGTAAAGCAGAGACACAGGTAAAGTCAGTGACACTGCTATGGGTACCCTCATGGCCCTACAGTATGCCAACATTTTTATGGCTGACTTAGAACAATGCTTCCTTACCTCTCGTCCCCTAATGCCCCTACTCTACTTGCGCTACATTGGTGACATCATCATCTGGACCCATGGAAAAGAAGCCCTTGAGGAATTCCACCAGGATTTCAACAATTTCCATCCCACCATCAATTTGAGAGAGTGCAGAAAGAAGAAGCAAAAATTATTGGAGGGCTGAACAAATTGCCCTGCAGTGAGATTCTTAAAGAGCCTAATCTGTTTAGTTTCTCAAAAAGAAGATGAGGTGAGAAGTGACTTGATTGTGGCATGTAAATATCGCCACAGCAAGAAAATAGTGGGTAGAAAGGCACAACAAGATCCAGTGGCTAGAAGTGAAAGCCAGAATTTAAAATTAGATATAAGGCACTTGTGTCTAGTAGTGAGGGGGATTAACCATTGGAACAAACTACCAGGGAAGTGGTGGATTGTCTATCCTTTGATGTCCTCAGACCAAGCCTGGCTGCCTTCCTGAAAGTTCTACTGTAGTGAAACACAAGTTATTGGGTTCCATACAGGGGTAACTGCCTGGTATTTAATGGCCTATGATACACAGGAGATCAGATTTAGATGATCTAATGGTCCCGTCTGGCCTTACGCTCTATTAATCTATGAATTACCACAGTTCAGTTTGTCTCTGCAAGGTTTAATGTTAGTATTATAGCATTATACATGCTGTCTGGAAGCATTCTAGACTTTATTTATACATTTATTTATACATTCAGTAATTTTGATGCTAGGTCCTCTTAGATTGGCTTGTAAAAGTCTTTAGGAATTCATTGAGCCAAGAGTTTCATTATTGTCCAGGTCTTACATTGCACATTGTTCAATTTCTTTTTAGTGCCCTTTTAGACTCCAAGAAACAATACTAATAGCTTGTGCTGTAGTAATGCCTAGAGACTCCGGTAAGAGACAGGCCGCCATTATTCAGGGTGGTGGGTGCATGTGTAATGAAGACAGGCTCTGCCCCAGGTATCTTACAATCTTAGCATATAACAAGAGACAACAGATCAAGAGATAAATGCTGTTTAAGACAACTAGGCTATTCGCCAGCACTGCTATTCTGCAAATACATGGGGCATTATTCTTCTCTGATTTACACCAATGTAACTCCTCTGAAATGGAGAGCAGATTCATGCCGACTGTCTTCATAGAGCCACTGACCTCCATATAACTTAGAACCCATTTGAGTCCATAAAATATCTAATCCATGGTACATAGGAAAATTGCAGGTGAACAAGCAACACCACAGGATAATCTGTTAGTGACAAAGATTTACTCTCTAGCATTGCCTGCTGGTTAGCTGTCTCAGTGCTAATTTGGTGACCTTCTTTTCTCCTGCCTGTTTATTGAAAATAAATCCTGTGTTTTAGACTGGAGCATTGATCTGTGTCTAAGCAAAGATTAATTGCCACCTTAGACACAAATTCATTCTCCATTTTAAGTATATGCACAGTAGGTGAGGGTCACTCTTTGTGAACTAAGGGAAGACACCTGTTTATATAATGGTTCTTTGAGTTGCTGATTCACACAATCTCCCTCTGCATAAGTTACTGGCTTGCTTCACCCTGACTCTCCACTGTCGTGCATCTTGTGTTGTCACTTACACCTGTGTAAAGTGCTACCAAATCAGAAGTCTCCACTTACACCAGTGGGACTATCTTACTTCCACTTTGGCTCACACAATCCCTCCCCTCCTCCTGCCTGTGCTGCTCTCTGCACAGAAGCTCATTAATTTCTTCCCACAACACTTGATACATTTACATGACCTTCTCCTACCACTTAGCTTGCCTTCCTTTTCCCTTCCTTCAACTCTCTCCTCCTTCTCCCTTGTCATAAACAGAAGTTTCTCATCTGCTTTCCTGCACTAGACCCTCCACTTACCTCAATGACCTCATCTCATCTCATCTCTTGATCTCCCATACCCACTCATTCCTTCTACTTTTCTCCTTAACCTCTCACTCTCCTCTGTCTCTCTTCTTGCAGTACAAGCATGCTTACTTAAGTCTTGCCCATCTTAAAAATAACCAAACAAAATCCTGGACTCCACTTAGGTTTGCCAACCTTCCAGGGCAGTCCTGGAGTCTCCGGGAATTAAAGATTAATCCTTAATGAAAGATTATGTCGTGATGAAACCTCCAGGAATACAGCCAACCAAAATTGGCAACTCTAACTCCACTTGCCTCTCTAACTACCACCGCTTCTCCCTTTCATCTCTAAGCTTATTGAATGCACTCTTTATAACCGCTCTCTGAAGTCCTTTTCCTCCAGTTCTGTTCTAGATCTTCTCCAGTCTGGCTCTGCCCCCAGTGTTCCACTGACACCTCTTCCTAGTGGAAGCTCAGAACCAGCATTCCATCCTCGTCCTCCTTGACCTGCCAGCTGCCTTCAACACAGATGGCCATTCTTTCCTTCTTGAAATTTTGTCCTCCTGTATCTTCCACGGCTCTGTCCCCTCCTTGTTCCTTCAGCATGTTCTTTGGAGGCTCTGTCTCATCCCCTCTCCAGCTTTCTATGTGGGTTCCACAGGGCTTTGTTGGTCCCTTTTCCTTCTCCTCCCTCTGCACCTTATCTCTGGTTAATCTCATCTACTACTTGTTAAATTTGCAGACAAACACCTTTGTGCTTTTTCCCAGATTGCGCCTCACACTTGGGAAAAACTCCCCTAAACATCTGCAAAACTAACTCATTATCCTCCATCAAAACCCTCCTTAGAACTCTCCTTTGCCCTGAAACCTGCAAAAAACTTGACAACAGGCTGCTGTTGTGCATAGACCACAGCTGATCATAGACCAACCCAAGTCACAAGGAACAATGGGCCAGTCTGTATCCAGCTGTTGTCTTTTGTCTTATGCCTTAGATTGAAAGCTCATTGGAGCAAGGACCAGCTTTTTGTTTTGTGTTTGTACAGCCCTTAGCATAATGGGGGCCTGGTCCATGATTAGGACTCGGAGGTGCTATGATAATACAAATAAATATATTAACATTAATTAATTACAATTAATAATTTGACAGGTAAAAATGAGTCCACAAGATGCATGGCAATGAAGAATCGGCCACATGGTTTTAATCAATCCCTTTAACCAAACTCCACCCTGATTTGAACAGTGGCATATTTGCATTCCTCAGTATACAGGCGTAGTCAATAGGTGGACTACTGGCCAAATCCGGACTACCAGATGCTTTTGAACAGACCCTGAAATCTTTTTATTTACTTACCATCATTATTATTTTCTCTGCAATCTGGATCTTGACTATACTGTGACCAAGAAATTTGGACCCTGACAAAAAATAAATGACTACTCCTGCTCTACTGAGTCAGTGGCCCAGTTAATCCTTGATAAGTCTAAACTGAACTTCTCAATTTGTCCTCTTTGCCTCTTGATACCAACAGTGTTAGATTTCCTACCTAGTCCTGGCACTTAGCTTTGACTGGTATTTTCTCCAGGAGCTGGGGATCTCTTTTCAGAACCACATGGCTGGGCTGCACTGTCAGTTTTCAAAAATGACTCTTGGATTAGTTTTGTGCAATAACAGACACTGCTGTGAAAGTGGCTCTTTCCTGCCTGATCTCTACCCTTGTGCCATTCAGCACTACCACAGATAGATTCTCATCACTCACTCTCCAGCTACAATGGGCCTTGTGGGACCATCCAACAGCCTTAAACAGCAGCCTGCAGAGCAAACTGGCCACACCTCACTCCTTCCTTGACACATGACCTCCAGTGCAGGGATGTGCCTAGAGAGGTGGCATGTTGGCAGGTAGCATTGGCCCACCTGTTAGTCCCAAAGGCTCTAACACCAGGGCTATTTCCCTGGGAGAAAATCTGGCTGGTTTCTGGCAATGTAAAGGGTCCGCAACACAGCCTGGGTTCTGGGCTTGTTTCTGTGATCGGTATTACCCCTCCCTCCATTACCGGAATGTCTGAAACAAATGCTTCACTCCTCTTGGTGAGTCACTGGGATGTTCTTAACATGGATATTTAAAACCGCACACTAGCAGCCAATTGGGCTGCAGCGTAGGGATCTAGTGGGTGAAGTGGCTTTATAATGCCCATGTGCTTTCCTTGTAAAATAATCACACGGTAGCTCAGTCTCTGCCAATCAGATCTCAGCTTTCATCCATGCCAGTTGATAAAAACTGTCACTGATCGGGCAGGAAACAGTTCCCTCGCAACATCTCAGAACTAGCTTTTCCAAAGTAACCCATATGTGGGTATCACACACTCAGACCCCAGGAGTGATTCCTGGAATGACCTGATCCTAGCCAGAGCACTCAATGCACCATGAGCCTGTGCAGCAAAACCACCACAGGTGATTCTTGTGGGCTGAAGCGGGGGAATCAGCAAGGTCATGGACCTGTTCAGGGGACGATCACAGTCGCTGTTGGCCAAAGCATCACTTGGTCTTTACACAATACTGTAAGAGGGGAAGAATCACCAGGGCGTGAGGTTCCCAGCACGCGTGGCAGAGGGGATGGGATCACAAAGGGTAAGAAGAGTAAAGAACATTCAGCCAGAGATTCAAAGACAAGGTCCAATGAGCACCAGGTTTCAGGTTAAAGAAGCTGTTGGACTTGGCATTGAAGGGGACAAATGCAGAAGGTCCTGACTAAATAATAACGAACATCTGTTTACCTAAGCACATATACTGCACTCATGACTATGGTACCTGAGCGAGATTTTAACCTTCAACTTATTGTCCGAACTTTCACTACTAGCCCCATTACAAGTGGGTAAGTGAGGAGGACCAGCAGGAACAGCTTTCAGGTGTACATTATGGGAAGAGAAGCACAAGCCTCATCCACAGTGGTAGCTGGAAGGAGAAAAATGCAGCACTGATGCCAGGGAGCTATTTGAAAACCTAGATGGAAAATCATTTACCCCTTGAAAGTCAAACCCAAGAATTCTGTGGGTAGGAGCCCAGGATCAACAATCCCCAAATGAAGAGAACCAGGGTCCTGGTGCCTGCCCCCACTTCCTGGGACATGTCCACCAGAAATAGAGGCATTTCCTCACTCCAGAATATGTGAGTGTTAAGCATGTGCCTAACTTGAACATTGACGGGAATAGTCGTGCTTAAGAACCTCACTAGATCAGGGCCATCATCTTCGTTACTCTCCAACTTTGGGTTTGCCAGGCCTAGGATTCAGACCCGATTTTGGCTTTGGGAAACACCTCTATTTCTCTTGACTATGTTGCAAGGGTGGATGGGACACTTAGGCCCTGCTGCCCTTCATTGGATGCTGTTGGTCCTGGGCTCCTGCCCAGAGGGTCTATGTGTGCTGCTTCTCACTTTGCAAAGGAGCTGAGACAGCTGTACAAAGGAAGGAAATGCACCACAGACATGACCCTCAGTGAAATAGATGGTATCTGTCAGAGCCTAACCCCACCCCAGCTCTCAAACAGAAATCCAGACTAACAGGTGTTTACAGGAGATGGAAACACATTGATCAATGGGATGCATCACCTGTAACCAGGTCCACCAGATACTGACTGCCTCACAAAGCTTGTCTGCACTCCAAAAAGTGCAGCTGACCCGGTCCTGATCCTGGTTTGGCCTTGCCTCACTTGCAGCAAAGCCAGTGGCACCCATTGCTGACCCCTGGCTGCTTTAGCACATGTGGAAGAGGCCAGTGCTTTCAGAGCAGGAAAACCTAGATTCTCTCCCAGCTGTCACTGTGAAGTTCTTGGTGTCTGTGAGTACAGCATAGAGACAGCCATAGCATCTCACTTTGCCAATTGCCTGTAGTATGTTGAAGGGCGATGCTTGGTTTCTGCGAGGTGCCTGCTATTGGACTAACCGGGATGAATTGCCCTGTTTCATAGCAATTTCTCTTTTTTTGCCCTTCGGACACTGGTGCCAAAAGCTAACCATGCACATTACTACTATTATGCAAGTTAGGAAAAAGGCGAAGGAGATCACTGCGAGAGTGTTCAACCGCCCCAGGTAAAGTCCTCAACCTGCCTGCCACAGCCCTGAGGTTCATAAATGTCTCCCTCTGCATAGCTCTTCCCATTGTCAGGTGAGCAATAAACAGCCCCCTTGTTGGCCAGCTCAACAGTGAGGTCAAGGCCTGACTGGGCCATGGAAACTGAATCATAGAATATCGAGGTTGGAAGAGATCTCACGAGGTATCTAGTTCAAACCCCTGCTCAAAGCAGGACCAGCCCCAACTAAATCATCCCAGCCAGGGCTTTGTCAAGCTGGGCCTTAAAAACCTCTAAGGATGGAGATTCCATCATCTCCCTAGGTAACCCATTCCAGTGCTTCACCACCCTCCTAGTGAAATAGTGTTTCCTAATATCCAACCTAGATCCCCCCCACTGCAACTTGAGACCATTGTTCCTTGTTCTGTCATCTGCCACCACTGAGAACAGCCGAGCTCCATCCTCATTGGAACCCCACTTCAGGTAGTTGAAGGCTGCTATCAAATCCCCACTCACTCTTCTCTTCTGCAGACTAAACAAGCCCAGTTCCCTCAGCCTCTCCTCATAAGTCATGTGCCCCAGCCCCCTGATCATTTTCATTGCCCTTTGCTGGACTCTCTCCAATTTGTCCATATCCTTTCTGTAGTGGGGGGGGAGCCCAAAACTGGACGCAATACTCCGGATCTGGCCTTACCAGTGCTGAATAGAAGGGAATAATCACTTCCCTCGATCTGCTGGCAATGCTCCTACTAATGCAGCCCAATATGCCGTTCGCCTTCTTGGCAACAAGGGCACACTGCGGACTCATATCCAGTTCCTCATCCACTGTAATTCCCCAGGTTCTTTTCTGCAGAACTGCTGCTTAGCCAGTCGGTCCCCAGTTTATAGCAGTCCAGGGGATTATTCTGTCCTAAGTGCAGGACTCTGAAGGACTCTTGGAGGGGATCTTTCCAGTCAGGATTGAAGCCCGTTGGTGAGGCAGCATTGAGGAAACTTGCACAGTGCAGTTGTCCTTGTTCTGTGGCTGAACAGAGGGTTTCCTCTGCAGGGTGTCAACCCAGCAGCTGTCAGCTTACATCACATTTTTTCAAATTGATAAAATGAAACTAAGAGGCTATTTTTTGTGAATTCTTTCTGTGGTGCTTATCAGGGCCCTGTGTTTGTTCAGGATGCACAGAAGACAGATGTGGCAGGTGAGTAAAACTATTTTCCCTTTTAATCTTTCCTGTTACAGCTCTGTCACAGGGTGACTGGCCCCTTTAAGAGGGAGTGGGGTCCAGTGCATGTGTGACTGGTCATCTGCCACCCACTAGCACTTAAGAGAAGGCCATTAGGCTGTATAAAGAGGAAGACCTAAAGGTGTGAGAGGCAGAATGGGGCAGAGTAGAGCTGTCTGAGAATGGGAGAGGCAGAGGGAGCAGCAGAGAGTTGCCTGAAGGGAAGATCTGAAGGAGGTAGTTACTGTGAGCTGTGGATGCTGAGTTCTGAAGAAGGCTATAGGGAGGACTGGCTAGAGCTGGGGAACCCTGCTGAATTGCAGACAGGCTTCTGCAGTGGCCCCTGCGGAATGAGGGGAAGAACTGCTGGTTCTTCCTGGTCAGTGTAAGCTTGTCCCAGAAGCCAGGGGTTGTTTCTGGAGGAAGGTTCCCCTGAGCAGAGGTAGGGTGAGAAGGTATGGAGAGAGTTGACTTAGGGCAGCAGGAGAAGATTCAGGTGGATGGGCCTGGAGAGGGGGCCCTGGAACAGGGGCTAAAGGAACAATGACTGAGGGGTTCACCACTCCTGGGTGGATGACTTGGGAATGGCGACCTTGGAATGGAATTGACAAGCTGCTGTGTTGTAACCTTGTTTCACTTTGGGGAGGAACTTGTTTCACCCTGAGGGATCTGAGGACTGTGGCACTGTATATGATTTTAAAGGTTTCAATTTGCCGCTGAGAGAGAATATTCCTTTGCACAGGCAGGTAAAGTGGAAACTCAAGAAGGTTGTGTCTCTGCTGCTGAGGTTAGCTGTGGGAGTTTGCCTGTGATCGGTGTTTTCCGTGGAGAGACCTCTTTAAGAGGCGGTTTGCTTCACCATCTCAGAACAAGTCTTGGGGAACTTACTTGGCTGAGTATTTATTTAGGGCTGGGGCCAGCTCCAGTTGAAATAAAGGGGAATTTGTCACTGACCTCAATGCGTGCAGCATTGGGCCTTAGTCATTTACAAGGGATCATGTTTTGGGGCCCAGCCTGTTAGACACAATCAGAGGCAGTGCAGATGGAAAGATCAGTTATATTGGACTCATCTGTGCCCTCCAGGGATCTCTTCAGTGTCATAAGAGAACATAAGAATGGCCATATGGGGTCAGACCAAAGGTCCATCTAGCCCAGTATCCTGTCTCCTGTTCTGACAGTGGCCAATGCCAGATGCCCCAGAGGTAATGAATAGAACAGGTAATCATCAACTGATCCATTCCCTGTGGCCCATTCCCAGCTTCTAGCAAACAGTTACGACTCCCTCAGTCTCATCTACCCTTGCAGAATGACAGCAATCCTCCAAGTGTATGAACACTCACTTGTCAGTTTCGGATGCTGGTTAAGATCTGAAAGTGCAGATCTCCAAAGAACTCCTAATGCCGCTAGAATGTTAATTGCAATGAATGAAATAAATCTGTGCCCTTACACAAATCTTTGGTCTTGAAGAGTATTTCTTTTAAGGTACTAACTGGCACAGGTGCTGGAAGCATCATGGAACTAGCAATGGGCTCAGGAGCCTTTTATCACTGGGTTGCCAATTCAAATCCAGCCCAGGCTGGTAGTGACTGGACATCATTACCAACTCATAGCTGCTTTGATGGCCTGTGTGAAATGAGTTGTGTGGGGTCTCAGAGTAAGATGATCGGAATTACTGTGGGTGCAGACTGTCTGATAGTGGATTATTACCCGTGTGATCAGCACCACCCTCCCTGCTCCAGGCTGCACACAGCCCCTCTGGGAGGCTGGGGTTATGCAGTTATGGAGGACAGGCTAGGGGCTGCATGTGGGGCTGCCCATAATTTCCTTCTCCGATGGGTTGCCCCCCCCAAGGGTGCCACCTGATGTAGTGGGTACCACTGAGCCCACCTGTTCCATCAGTCTGGGCTCCCTTATACTGCCTTGCTGAGCTGGGCCCTCAAGCCTCCTCTAGTACACACAGGTAGGGACACACCCAGCTGCAGAGACAGACAGACACTGAGATCAGCTCTGCCTGGGAAGACTCAGCTAGGGAATTGCCCAGCACTCAAGTGCACACCCCTTCTGGAGTGTAAACCCAAAATTATATCGTCTTGTGCTGCACAGAGATACAGTGTACGCTCACTGAAATTTGCTTCCTCCCTCGACGTGGAGGAAGATCTGGACAGCTTTTTGCCCCCTAGTTTTGAATTCCACCAACTGGTTTTAGAGAACACAAAAACAAGCTCATTAACTACAAAGGATAGATTTTAAGTGATTATAAGGGATAGCAAACAGATCAAAGCAGATTACTGAACAAATAAACATGCAAAGTAAGCTTAATGCACTAAAGAAACTGGCTACAAGTAGTAATTTTTCACCCTAAATGTTGTTTCAGGCATTTTTTTCACAGGCCAGACACCTTTTCCAGCCCTTCATTTGCCAGTGTGGTTCCCTCCCCCACCCCCCTGTGGAAAAATACTGGTATTCTATCATGGAATCCAGCACCTGGTGACTTAATGACATGACCCTGAAAATCACATGAACTGTCAAAGCAGCCATGAGTCAAAGGTTGTCTATAGCATCCCAGGAAGCTTCTCAGGAAGGTGGGAGATTAGCATCTTCAAAAGTCCTATTGTTCTCCCTAATGGCTCATCCAGATTGATGGCATTCTGTCTGGTTGGCATTTCCCAGGTGCAAACGCTTTTGTTTTTGGCAAACGCATTGTCAATATTCCTAACTTCAGATGTTACCCAGGGTTCTTTCAACCCAAAGCTCTTGGTAACTTTTACTTTGTGTGAGGTGGTGTCAGGAAATAAATCAGGGGAGACACGGCCATCCGACCGATAGATGGCTGGCACAAACAGGACAACACAAGAGTGCTTTCACTTAAAGTTACACTTTACTTAAAGAAACCTTGTTAAGTAAGCAGTTCCAATGGGCAAGCAAGAGGCTCCTTCTGATTATTGATTAACCAGAGTTTGCAACCTTAAGACCCCAATAGACATTCTTGGGGCATATCCTGCTCTTTTAAAATGCATGTATCAGCGACTTCAACACAATTCTTATCAGGACAGATGCGGGGTCAAGCTGCCCTTTCTGTGGCACCCCAAAACTCCCCCACCCCCACCTTGGTCAAACTGAACACAAGAACATAAGAACGGCCGTACCGGGTCAGACCAAAGGTCCGTCTAGCCCAGTATCTGTCTACTGACAGTGGCCAATGCCAGGTGCCCCAGAGGGAGTGAACCTAACAGGCAATGATCAAGTGATTGTTCACTGCATCATCGTCATCCTCTGACAAACAGAGGCTAGGGACACCATTTCTTACCCATCCTGGCTAATAGCCATTTTATGGACTTAGCCACCATGAATTTATCCAGTTCCCTTTTAAACACTGTTATATAGTCCCAGCCTTCACAACTTCTCAGGTAAAGGAGTTCAAGTACCGTTGTGCATAAAGAAGAACTTCCTTTATTTTGTTTTAAACTGCTGCCTTTAATTTCATTTAGTGACCTAGTTCTTGTTATGTGAATAAGTAAATATTTTTCTTATCCATTTCTCAACATCACTCATATTTATATACCTCTATCATATCCCTTAGCTTCTCTTTTCCAAGCTAAGAGCCTAGCTCTTAATCTTTCCTCGTACGGGGACCTCTCTCCAAACCTAATCATTTTAGTTGCCTTTCTGAATCTTTTCTATGCTAGAATATCTTTTGAGGTGAGGAACCACATCTGTACACAGTATTTCGAGTGTGGGTGTACCATGGATTTATAAGGGCAATATATATTCTCAGTCTTATTCTATCCCTTTTTTAATGATTCCTAACATCCTGTTGCTTTTTTGACCGCCTCTGCCAGCTGCGTGAGATCTTCAGACACATCCACGTACGTCCAGATCTGTTTCCTGACTGTTGTAGCTAAATTAGCCCATCATATTGTATGTATCATGGTGTAATTATTCCAATGTCATACAATATACATTATCACATATAATTTCATTTTCCATTGTTGTTGCCAATTCCAATTAAGTAATTGAATCTTTTTGAATGTCTTCATATCGCTTTGGTCTATAATTCTGTAGTTTTAGTAATCATTGCAAACTTTGCCTATCCTTTTAGCCCTTATCTCAGATATTATTATGAATAAATTACATGGATTGGCTCCTAGCAACTATCTTAGGGAACACCACTAATTACCCTCTCCATTCTGAGAAATGCCATTATTCTATTTGTTCCTATTTTACCAGTTTCAACGATGAAAGGCACTTCCTTTATCTTTCATGAATCTTTAATTTACGTAGAGATTTGGTGTAGGACCTTGCAAGGCTTTTGTGAAACTAAGTATCATGTCAATGACCCACTTTCACATTTTTGTGACCTTCGAAAGAACTAATAGATTAGTAAGACACGATTTCCTTTAAGAACACATGTGATTATTGCTCACATTTTATGTTTCTATTGTCTGACAATTTTATTTTTAACTATTGGGTTTCGACTAATTTGCCGGTCACGGAGTAACTTTTCTGTAATTGCCGGATCACTCTAATCACTTTTAAATATTGCGTTAATTATGCTAACTTCCAGTCATTGCGTACCCGCACCATTTTAAAGGACGGTTTACAAACTTATAAAATAGTTCCGAAACTTACACATCTGAGTTTTCATAACTCTTGGTGAATAATCTCTGGTCCGTGACTGTAATGTGAGCTTACAAATAATTCCAAAACCTACTAGTGACACTTATTGGGACAGTCCTCTATTGTACTACAAATGCACAGCTTCAGGTTTGGAATTCCTAACATCCTCCGCGTGAGACTGACATAAGAATCCATTTAGTGTTTATTCTGTGAGACTTTATGGGTTTTAATGTTTGCTTGTGTATCGATCATGCAGGGCCCCATGGTTGTTTAGTCCAGGCTTTCTGTTCGATATTAAAAATTTTTGTATTCTTTGGAAGTTTTTTGGCTGACCTTTTCAATCTCTCTTTGTCTTTCTTATTACACTCTTTGCACTAAGTTGGCAGTTGGTTGTCTACTATTTGTCTCACTTGGATATTGACTTAACTTTTTTAAAGAAGTCTTTTATAATCTTCTCACAGCTTCTTAATGGGTTGTTACCCGGGGCCTTTTGTTCTTTACTTGTGTCCTTTACTTGGGGTATACATGAGTTGGGCCTCTATTATGTGTGTCTTTAAAAGCTTCCATGCAGCTTGCAGGATTTAGCTTTATCATGTATACCTTTAACTTTGTTTAACTAATACCGTCATATTTGTATAAGTTCCCTCTTTGAAATTAAATGTATAGTGTTGGGCTGTTGAGGGTTTCACACGGGATGTTGAATGATATTGTATTATGTCATATTTCCAGGTTCTGCTACAGTTCTCTTCAGCTCTGCCTCCACTGCAGGGATTAATATCTAGAGTTCTCTCATTGGGTTCCCTACAGGTGTCCATGAAGATTCATTTAAAGTATCGAGAAAATTTTATCTGCATTTGTCTGAAGTGAAATGTTTCAGTCCTATGGGGAATAACTGATGATCCCATTATTATGGGTTTACATTTGAATAGCTTCTAATTTCCCCTTAGATTCATCATATATTACTAGTCCTGGTCGGTTGCGAAGTTAATAATCCTAACGTTATATTCATTAGAGCAACTTTTTCCATAGAGATCATGACAGGATTGCTAAAGGATTTTACTCTCTTGAATCTATATTTTCTTCACGATTAGTGCCACCTCCCTGCATGAACTGTTTCGTCTTTCCGAATATTGTTTTGTACACTGATGATTGTCGTCTCATTGATTCTCTCATTCCCAGGTATTTCTGTGATCTTTATATTAACTATCTCTTATCAAAGGCACCGTGTTCACCACAACAACTCTTATTAATTCTAGAAACTATACAATAAACAAATATGTACGAGCATTAAACGTTGTCCCTGTTATATGTCTGCCCTTTCTGATGTGCAATCTTTTTATGTGATATAAATGATCCGGGCTTAACGTTATGCTCTCATGCTCTATCCTGCTAAGAACTGAGATTTTTCTAATTCCCCTAAAAAAACATGCTCCTTCGCAGCAGTCGCTTTCCCCATCTCTATTAAAACTGAAAAAATAATATATGAAAAAATAGATAAATTAGAGTTTCAGGTGCAGCCCAATCTCTCATGTATAGGCTCCCCCAATACCAATTTCCCAGTTCCTAAGGAACGTAAACCCTCCTACACATGCTTATCCACGCATTGAGACTTGAGTCTGCCTGCTACGGCCTTGCGCGTGAACTGGACATTTCGAGAATGCCACATAGAGGTTGAATCATCTTTCTAGCCAAATTTGGCTCCAGGACATTATCTACATTCCTATGTTATTCGTACTTTACATAGTCCGACAGCTCTTCCCCAGCACTACACATAAGTCTGTCTAGATGCCTCGAGAGATCCGCAACCTTCGCACTAGACAGGCAAGTCACCATACTGTTCTCCCGGTCATCACAAACCCAGCTATCTACGTTTCTAATGATCGAATCTCCCATTACTAACACCTGCCTTTTTCTAGAAACTGGAGTTCCCTCCCCTGGAGAAGTAACCTCAGTGCGAGAGGCAACCCTAGCACCATCTGGAAGGAGGGTCCCAACTATGGGAAGGTTTCCCTCTGCTCCCACTGACTGCTCTGCTTCCCTGGACCCTTCTTCCTCCTCAACAGCACGGGGGCTGTCTGAGCGGATGTGGGACAATTCTACAGTGTCCCGGAAAGCCTCATCAATATACCTCTCTGCCTCTCTTAGCTCCTCCAGACTGCTGAATGGCCAATTTACAGCTTACTGACTAGACTGCCTTTAACAATAAGCCATAGTGGTTTCAGGCAGTTTACTGGTTTGCCAAAGTTTCCATGTACACAGAAACAGAAATGATACATGCCTACAAATAGGATATTCATATTCAGCAAATCATAACCTTTGCAATGATGATATCTCACAAGACCCATCTTGCATAAAACACATATTAGTTATACCATATTCATATCATAACATTTCTATGAAGAATATGGAATGTAACATTACACCCTCCCCACCCCCAAGCCTCATGGAAAACCCAGCAGAAGGTTAATATGACCTGAGGCTCCATTACTTCTTATATAGCCCCATGCTGGGGAAATTCTGCTTTAAAGAGGTTCTCAGGGGGAGCCGCATATGGGGAAGCCCTGGTGGCTGGTCAGGGAGAGCTGGTGGGGACCCTGGCATTCTGCAGATGCTTCAGGAACTGCTGAGATCTTAAGGGACCCTGGGCTTTGGAGGCTGAACTGCTGGAAACCCTATTTCTCCACCCCAATGGGATGATTCTCCACAAGGGGGGCCACTGCAGGAGTTTCTGCACCTCACCTCCTGGTATTTCCCCAGGTCTTTGTTGTAAGAAGTGCCAGCTTCTAGAAATGGCAGTGGAACTGGAAGTCACAGGTCAGGCCCCTTTAGTCCCTTCCCACAAATACTTTCAGTAAATTTTCCAGGAGATCCTCTGATGCAAGGTGAGATTCCCTAGTGAAACAGGATTAGAGTCGCCAGAGAGATGTTAACCGCTGCTGCTCTGGGATCAAGGGGGAGTTCTTATGGAAGACAAATATCGCCTGCTGGGATTGTACCTCTCTGATCACCTGGGGGAAGCAAGATGATCTGTGTGATCATGGCTGACTTCAGTTATATTTTCTTATATTTGGATGAATTTGTGTTTGTTTCTTAGACAGCAATGCAGCATGAGGCTGACAAGCTGCAATGGGAGCTTCAAGAGGAGAGCAGGAGGAGAGAGAACCTGAGCAGAATAGTTGGAATATAAATTAAGCAAATTAACAATTACTGCAATGATCATTATAGTTAAAGGCATTTAAAATCAGTGCCCAGTGCTCAATCCCACCCAGTCACTGAAGATGCAAAATCCAGGCTGTCCCTACAAGCTCAGAAGAGTAGAGAACTAGGATGTAAGCAGGGAATGCTGAAAAGAAATGAGGAATGGAGCACTTCCAAAAACACCTCCCAACCCTAGTGCAATTATTTCTTATGATGACAATGCATAGTAATGCCTGCTCTTAACCGTTGTATCTGCTCTCCATTTCAGATGATAATGGAGAAGAGAAGACGGAGGAACTGGGAGCTGCCCCCTTCATCCAGGAGGTAATGTAAATTTCTTGCTCAGCAAGGCGCTTCTCTCCTTAGGATGAAATCAAATGGGATCACCCAATCCCTTTTCCACACTTGCAGCAAGCATTCACTGGACAGCAGGCTCCACTCCGCTAAGGTAGAGGTCAGAGCTCAGAGCTGTGCAAAGCAAGCCCCTTTGCCTGCAGCCAGGGGTGACTGAACTATATTAGTTTGCCCCGTATATTAGTGATCCCTTTAAATGTTGCACTGTTGTGTAGCTGACTTGTTAGCATGTTTAATTCTGGGCTGGAAACGTCCACCCCAGGAGCTGGGCTCACATGCAGCGTGGGCACTGCAGGGCAGTATTAGGGGTTTCCCAGGTCCTTGGAGTGCCCAAGCCCTAGAAACTTCCCAATATGAGAGAGGAACAGACCTCACCCCCTCCCACTAAGAAGAGAAGCTGCTTACCATGTTCACTGCCCAGAGAGGATATCACTTTCACACACATAGTGAGTGCTCTGCTAACCATCATCTGCTCCTGGAGCAGGTTCATTATGGGTGCTCTGGAGAGCCCTCCTCTGGGGTTTGCATCTTCTCAAGGGCTGCGGGCTATGCTGCACACAGCTGCAGGGTGAAACTTACAAAAGTCAAATACATTTCATTCTGTAGTCATGGAATCATAGAAGCTGAAGGTGGAACTGATCTGTCACATTACCTAGCCCATCCCTATGGTTAGTGCTCTGCTATAGACTGAGGAAGAGAGAACAGCAAGTGCATGGGGACAGGTGCTGAAGGATCAGCCATATGGGAATTAAAAAGAGTAGGCGAGAGGTTTCCTCATGCAGGACAATCCTGCTGAAAGCAGGAAGGTCAGAAGATATGCCACTTTGCAGGAGACAGTGCACGTGAGAGCAGGCTGTACAGAGATATGAGTAAGCTAGAGTCTCTCCTGCACTCCTACCTTAAAAAAAGCTAATTCCTCCATCCACAAGCCAAAAGGTGCATGAAAAATATTCCCTCCTTCACTTGCACCTCAGAGTGTGAAGTCATGTCTGTAATACTCAAAGCACAGGTGGCATATTCTAATATGTGCTGCTTTCTCCTAAGACTCAGCAATTCAGCTGGCAGTCACTTGTGAGTATGACACTCTTGCAATCACACATCTCCAACAGTATAACTTCTTTCCCATTTTAAGGCACACACAGATGCCATTTTCCCTTTTTTAAACTAGAAGCAAGTAATACCAGCATTTGTCTAGTAATTAGTAGAGAGGTTGTTGTGAGGTAGAAGCCATGACTTTATAATAGTTTCCAGAAGTGGTTCCAGAGCAGAGATGGAAATTGGAGACCCATCCTCCTTAAGGTGAATCCAAAGAGATAGTTACTCCCTACTACTTTTTACTTGCACCCATGTTCTAAGGCAACAGAAATGTCCTTTGCAGATCTCTGCTGACTCTGTGTATCTCTGGATCTTGTGTCCTGGGAGATAATGCTCCTATCTAACTAAGGGCATATCTACACTACAAAATTAAGTCAACCTAACTTATGTTAGCATACAGTCGCTGCAGTAATTATATAGCTTGTGCATGTCTACACTTTGCTCCTTGTGTCAGCAGTGCACATCCTTGCCAGGAACGCTTGTACAGATTGTACTGTCAGTGTGTGGTATTGTGGGACATCTTCTGAAAGCCAGTAACAGTTGACATAAACCACGCAGTGTCTACACTGACACTGCATCAACCTAACTACATCAACATTGACTCTCATGGAGGTGGAGTTATTAAGTTGGTGTAGCAAGGCAGTTACAGCAGCGGGGAGTGAAATTTTTGTGTAGACAATTACAAAGGCCGATATGCGCTGCCTTGCATTGACCTAACTCTGTAGTATAGAGCAGGTCCAAGGCTTGGGTGGAACTACCAACTTATGTCGGTATAACTACATAAATCCACACCTCCGTGCAACGTAGTTATACTGACCTAACCCCTGGGGCTTCTCCCATTGATATAGCTACCGCCTCCCGGGGAAGTAGAGTACCTATGGCGACAGGAGCATCTTCACTAAGACGGGGGGAGGAATAGTTCAGTGGTTTGAGCATTGGCCTGCTAAACCCAGGGTTGTGAGTTCAATCGTTGAGGGGGCCACCCATGGATCTGGGGCAAAAATCAGTACCTAGTCCTGCTAGTGAAGGCAGGGGGCTGGATTCAATGACCTTTCAAGGTCCCTTCCAGTTCTAGGAGATTGGTATATCTCCAATTATTATAAGTGCTATAGCAGTACACCAGCACCAGTTGATAGAAGATAGTACAAAACTTAGAACGTGTCCTGCAGATTCCTTGCTGGCTTTGTTCAATCTGATCACTTTGTTCTTGGGTGGTGACACTCCAAGGGGAATGGGGCTGTCCCTTGCAAATCCCCAGCTGGCTCTGTATATCTCTGATCCCTAGTTTCTGGGTGGTGACTCTCAAAAAGCAATGCCCTGTGCTGATCCTCACCGGGTTTGTATATCTCTGAATCCCTTGTTCCCTGGGAAGTCACACAGCTAAATGGCTTTGTGCTAATCCCTCAGTCCCAAGTAATGTCTTGTTTCCTCTATTCCTCTTTCAGAAAGAGAGGCAGCAGTGGGTGTTGTAGGAGGGAAGAGAAGTGTAGAATAGCTAGTATGTTGTGTGTGTGTTTGTATGTCTGTGCTCTTAAGAAAAAAGGTGGATGGAAGCTTATTAAAATGATGGTCATAATGAAAGAGGGGTGCCTGACCTCACAGTAGCATCCTCCTCTAACAAAGCAATTCCCAGTGATGCACTGCAGCATTGGGAGGGAGGAAGGGGGAGTGTTAGTATGAAAGCAGGGGAATCAGTACGAGAAGTCCAGATGTAAAACCTACTTCGAAATACTCCCATCCCACCACCCCCATCTCCTGTGATGAGAGTATAACCTAACTCCTCCATTTGATCTTCTCTCCATTTCAGATGCTAATCAGGAAGGGAAATGAGTCAGAGGGGAGGAGCTCCCTGACTTTGATGAGTAAGATTATTTCCTATTAACTGACATGCTCTAGAATCTTTAAAGTATCTTTGCTTATGAAATCAGGTGTTATACTTCTAATGCCAGATTCCTCTTCCAGATTCCTGACCAGGACTCTGGAACAACCAAAGAAAAGTTCCCTCTCCCATCCTTCTAAGCCTTCCTAGGTTTTACATGGAGCTTGGTGCATGCTGGGTGTCAGGGACTGGACTTTGGGAGTTTGATGGATGGATCTCCACACTGGATAGCTATATCAGTGAAGCTCCTAGTTATGTACCTTACTATGAAATCTCAGTGTAAGGAGATCCCAATAAGAGGGGACGCCGTCATTTCCAACCCCTTTCCCTGCCCCACAGTAAATGATCCAAACTCCACTGAAGTCAGTGGGAGTCTCTCCATTGAGTTCAATGTCATTCTTTGGGAGGCGCCTTACTCCGCTTTCATTTTCACTAGTGTAAATCTAAAGCAATGGAGTTACTCTGATATATAACTGAGCAGAATCTGGCCCAATGTAGTTCCAAATGGAAAACTTCAGACAACGTTAAGTTTGTTAATAGTGTTGCCCCTTCAGCTAGCCAATGTTTGAGGCTTTGCAGGGCTGTTTCCATTAGCAGGAGAAATGGATGAAATAAGTCAGGTCTATTCTTTGGTGTAACCTTGTTTATAGGAACTGTCCCCAAAGTCCTGTTTCCCTGAACACAGTAGGAACAGAGAACAGCAGGTAGTTTCTTTGCTCTGATCCCCAAGTCTGCAGCTTTAGTGAGCTCTCTGCTCACGAAACTTCCTATCAGGATCATCTTCCCCACTCCTCCTCCTTAGTAAAGAACAGAATTGTCAGACAGAGATGAACACAATTTGTTGGGGGAAGAGTCAACACAGCTTTTGTAAAGGGAAATCATGCTTCAGCAATTTACTAGAATTCTTTGAGGGGGTCAACAGGCATGTGGACCAGGGTGATCCAGTGGATATAGTGTACTTGGACATTCAGACAGCCTTTGACAAGAGCCCTCACCATAGGCTCTTAAGCAAAGTAAACTGTCATGGGATAAGAGAGAAAGTCCTTTCACGGATCAGTAGCCAGTTAAAAGACAAAGGGTAGGAATAAATGGCCAACTTTCAGACTGGAGAAAGGTAAATTCCCTAGGGATCTGTACTGTTCAACATATTCATAATGATCTGGAAAAAGGGTTAAACAGTGAGGTGGCAAAATTTGCAGATTGGTATAAAATTACTCAAAGCAGACTGCGAAAAGTTACAAAGAGAATCTCAAAAGTGAGTGACTGGGCAACAAAATGCCAGATGAAATTCAGTGTTGATAAATGCAAAGTAATGCACATTGGAAAACATAATCCCAACTCAACATACAAAATGATGGGGTTTAAATTAGCTATTACTACTCAAGAAAGATCTTGGAGTCACTGTGGATAGTTTTCTGAAAACATCCACTCAATATGCAGTGGCAGTCAAAAAAGGGACCAGAATGTTAGGAACAATTAGAAAAGGGATAGATAATAAGACAGAAAGTATCATAATGCCACTATATAAACCCATAGTATGCCCACACCTTGAATACTGTGTGCAGTTCTGGTCACCCCATCTCAGAAAAGATACATTAATTGGAAAAGGTACAGAGAAGGACAACAAAATGGTGCAGGGTATGAAACAGCTTCTATGTGAGGAGAGATTAAAAAGAGTGGGACTTTTCAGCTTGGAAAAGAGCTGACTAAGGGGGGAGTATGATAGAGGTCTAAAAAATCATGACTGATGTGGAGAAAGTAAATAAGGAAGTGTTATTTACTCCTTCATGTAACACAGGAACTAGGGGTCATCCAATGAAATTAAAAGGCAGCGGGTTTAGAAACAAACAGGAAGTATTTCTTCACACAAAGCACAGTCACCCTGTGGAACTCCTTGTCACGGGATGTTGTTGTCATGGCTCCACCGCATCAGTGCTCTCGAACAGTTCTGGAACAGTCCCTGGGGGGACTTCTTCAGTATGTCAGCCCCCAAAGGGTCACAGTCTCTCACTGCATAAGCCCTTTGGCTTCACTGTCTCCTGGCATTGACCCTCGGAGCCTTCAGCACCCCTGCTTCACACTGTGAACTCTCCTCAGCAAGTCTACTTGGCTTGGACATGGGGGGAAGTCTTACACCCCCAAAGGGAGCAATGCACCTCCAAACTTAATCTGCAGTGACTCTCATTCAGCATTATAAAAACTGAAGAATTTATTAGATGTCTGGAACACAGTATAGAAAGTCCTTAAGTTAGCACAAAGAACAGAAAAAAGTTACAGCAAAGTCCGTCTGGGTCAGTTCAGAGCCCAGAGCTCCCTCTGACCCCCCCCTTGAGTCCCAATCCAGAAGTCGAGAGCTTGCTTCCAGGAGCCCACAGGTAACCACTCCAAGGCCTCTCCTCAGTCCTTGTTCCCAGGCAAACATTGTCCCCCTGGCCTCCTCCATACCCTTTAGTTCTCCAGCTGGTCAAACCTGGCTGGTTTGCCTCCAGCTTTCATCCAGACCACACCACACATCCATTGTCTACAGCAGGGGTCAGCAACCTATGGCACGCGAGCCGATTTTGAGTGGCATGCAGCTGCCTGCCACGCTCCCGGCCCCCAGCCCCACTCAGCCCCCCCGCCCACCGCTCTCCCCTGCAGGGGCAGGAGACAGAAGCTTGGTTCTGCCCTGCACCCCCAAAGCCCCATCCCTCTGCCCTGACCCCTCCCCCACACACTCAGCCTTCTGCCCTTCACCCCTTACACCCCCAGGCCCTCTGCCCTGAACCCTCCCCACCTCAACATACACCCAGCCTTCTGTCCTGCATTCCCACAGCCCTATCCCTCTGCCCTGAACCCCCCCACACACCCAGCTCTCTACCCTGACCTTTGACCCCCCCACACCCAGCCTTCTGCCCTACACCCCCCACACACCCCAGCCCTCTGCCCTGATCCCTGAACCACCACCACCCTAGCCTTCTGCCCTGAACCCCCTCCTCCAACCCTCTGCCCTGACCCCTGAAACCACCCCCCTGCCAGGTCTGGGGTCCCGGCCGCAGGCCCTGCTCAGCCCGCAGCCGGCCTAGGTGAACAGAACCCCAGGCTGGCAGCGAGCTGAGCAGGCTGGTGGCATAAGATCAGCATTTTAATTTAATTTTAAATGACACTTCTTAAACACTTTGCAAACCTTGTTTACTTTACATACAACAATAGTTTAGTTATGTATTATAGACTTATAGAAAGAGACCTTCTAAAAAGGTTAAAATGTATTACCGGCATGCGAAACCTTAAATTAGAGTGAATAAATGAAGACTTGGCACATCACTTCTGAAAGGTTGCCGACCCCTGGTCTACAGCCAAGCTCTAAGATACAACCGCATTTGCTCCAACCCCTTAGACAGAGACAAACACCTACAAGATCTCTATCAAGTGTTCTTACAACTACAATACCCACCTGCTGAAGTGAAAAAACAGATTGACGGAGCCAGAACAGTACCCAAAAGTCACCTACTACAGGACAGCCCAAGAAAGAAAGTATCAGAACACCACTAGCTGTCACCTTCAGCCCCCAACTAATACCTCTCCAGAGCATCATCAAGGATCTACAACCTATCCTGAAGAACGATCCCTCACTCTCATAGATCTTGGGAAACAGGCCAGTCCTCGCTTACAGACAGCCTCCCAACCTGAAGCAAATACTCAGCAGCAACCACACACCATACAACAAAAACACTAACCCAGGAACCAAACCCTGCTACAAACCCTGGTGCCAACTCTGTCCACACATGTATTCAGGGGACACCACCATAGGTCCTAATCACATCAGCCACACCATCAGGGGCTCGTTCACCTGCATATCTACCAATGTGATATATGCCATCATGTGCCAGCAATGGCCCTCTGCCATGTACATTGGCCAAACCGGACAGTCTCTACACAAAAGAATAAATGGACACAAATCAGACATCAAGAATTATAACATTCAAAAACCAGTTCATCTTCCCTTGGTCACTAAATCACTTACAGACCTCAAAGTCCATACTCCACAAAAAAAAGTCAAAAACAGACTCCAATGAGAAACTGCAGAATTTGGAATTTAATTGCAAACTGGACACCATTAAATTAGGCTTGAATAAGACTGGGAGTGGATGGGACATTACACACAAAGTAAACCTATTTCCCCATACTAATTTTTCCCCTATTGTTACTTCACAACCTTCTTGTCAGCTGTTGGAAATGGGCCATCCTGATATCACTACAAAAGTTTTTTCTCTGCTGATTAATAGTCCACCTTAACTAATTACTCTTATAGTTAGTATGGCAACACCCATTTATTATGTCCTTTGTGTAAAGTATATCTTCCTACTTATTTTTCCCACTGCATTTGCATCTGAATGGAAATGGGTTTTAATCTCACAAAAGCTTTATCTCAAATAAATGTTAATCTCTTAGGTGCCACAAGTACTCCTCGTTCGTATTTGGCAGTCTATGTATCTCAGAAAGCTCCTTTCCGGCTAGATAGAAAAGCTCCTTTTCTTTTCTTACTTTTTCTGAATGCTGCCCCAAAGGGCATTTTCTTCTTTCACTTCATGGGCCTGTTCTGTGCCGCTATAGTGCGCTCTCAACACTCAGTTGAAGGGGACAAATAAGCAAGCTGGGTAGTAGGGCCGAGTGAGGCGAAGATATCAGCATCTTAAGGCCTAACTGGCTCTACTACTTCAGTTGGACAGCCTGTTCTCCTCAAGTGGGGTTCAGTGGAGCAGCAGGAAACAGTTAAGCTCCCTGAGAAGCTTGGTGTTATCAGTCCACGGCTTCTGTGGGTGCGAGAGAGATATATTAGAGGCTCCTCCTCCTCCTTTCTCTCTGTGCAGCTCCTGCTGCCTTTCTGTTTATCCCCTCTCACTTTTCTCTGGCCGCCTATTATGTCTCTTTGAGCCTCCTTTCCAGCCAGCACTCACCCATCTCTGGCTGCATCTAGAGCAGAAAACCTACATATGCACAGCAGCAGACACATTTTCTACACTCTGGGGGTCATTAGTGGTGCCTCCCACGCACCCTCCCCCACCCCCCCCCCCCCCCCCCCCCCCCCCCGAGTTTGGCACCTGAGGTGTCCGCCTCAGTTCGCCTCATGGTAAGGCCAGCCCTGCTCTCTCTGCATGTAAGGGGTGGAGGAGTGTCACTGATTTGTTACCAGGAGACTCTTTGGAAAGAATATTTGAGAGCCGTGGAGAATCTTGTTCTAAGTAGCTAAGAACGAGCATTCAGGCCAGGAGGTGCAGTAATCCCAGTTCTTGGCTGCTCTCCAGGTCTCACTTCCCACGCCTAGATCAGCAGAGAGGACCCAGATAGCTAGCATCTAGCCAGAATCTAGATGGATATTGTTGCCTTAACAGTTGACAGATAAAGGTCCTTTCAGCTCATTGACCTTGTTCAGTGGCAGCATATGAGCAGGTTGCTCCCAGGACCATCTGTTGAAGATGGTCTAAACTAACCATATGGCTCCCAGCAGCCAAGAGTTCACCCTTTGCCATTGGGAGTTTATTAGCAATAGAAGGCCAGGACCTTTGGCTTGCTTCTAGAAAGTCTCCCCAATTACTCAAAAAAGGTTCAGAATATTCCAGTGGATCATGGCAAGTGTCACCTGCTACCTTGTTGTGTTGTAAATTTTCTATGTCTGATGCTCTCAAACAATGTCCCTTTTCCTTCCTACTCACTGAAACCACAGGCAAAGGCTTCCCAGCACTATGGTGAGTCCAGGCATGCAACTATATGAACAAATCATGGGAAATATTTACTGTATGCAAGGTTTAAATTCTCAAAGATTGTTTTCTGGAGGGCCACCCCTGCATTCGGGGCTCTGGGCTTTAGCCCCACGGGGTGTGCGTGCACAGAAGCCTAACAGGCAGGCAACACAATCGCTTCAGAGAACATCATCTGCTACAAATGTCAGGAGTTTAAGAAACAAGACTTGATCTAGTAGTTGTAAAGATAAGTCCAGGTTCCAGCCAAAGTAGCTGACTTGTCTGCCTATGCTGGGAACAGACTGACCCAGAAGCTAGAATAGTTACAAAGTGACTCTAGAGTGGAGAGGGTGAGCTGTCAGTAAGCTGTTCAGGGGAGACACAGGCAGGCCCTGCAGGGTGGTAAGCTTTAGGTAAGAAGACATGATGTGCTCCTCCAATTAAAGAGTGCTTTGGTTTCAGAAGGCTGGCTGATTGCTGTGTGCTACAGCTCCTGATGAAGGGAGGTACTTGCAGGTGCCAAACTGAGCCAGCCCTGTTGAGAACTCACAGCTAGGACCCCAGAAACATGGTCTAGGAGTGAGAGGATTGTGGGATTCCACCCCACGATGGGTGAAGACACAAGGCCTCTCACCTGAGCAAGGTGCACTCAGAGACTAGAGAGGGGTCAAAGGTGCAGCTAGCCCCTGACCATAACATAGAGGAACTCGGTCTGGGGCTTCCCAGAAACAGGAGCATTATTTCAAAGGAGTTTCTATGGGAAATAATTTTGTGGGCCAGATTCTGTGGATGATCAAGGTCTGGCTGTACCCCCACCCCATTCCTTCCAGTATCACAGCCAAGAGAGGTGCATGGCTCCACTGGAGTAGCCCCAGTGCCGTGAAGGCCGTACAAAGACACATGCTTCTGCATTACAACCCTGGCCTCCCCAGGCTACTGCTGAGCTCCATGTGGGATTTGTTCTTTGAGGGGAGTAATCTGCCCCTCCCCACAAGAGAATGACCTGAGGGAAACTCTATTTGTGCCCAGCCCCTTCCCCACCCCCACCCCTCCAAACAATCTGGGTACAAATTACTTGGGAAAAAAACCTCACTTCTCACAAGCCTCTGAATAAGGCGGGAGTGCAGCAAGTGCCTGGATCTACAGCAGTTTTCATGTGACTGCCTATTGTCTTCCACAAACCCACCTTCTCAGCCAGAGCTACCATGGTGGCCAATACGAGCCCATTTGTGTGCCACTGAGATCAATCACATTGGCATCAATGGGAGCAGAATCACAACCTGAGAGAGTGGCCTTTGGGGCATGACTTCGTAGCTTCTGAGTTGATACATCAGGAAATGCACACGCAGCAGAATACTTACAAGAAGTAGCAGTAAAAGCTATAACAAACTGTGAAAAAAAATTCAAATGTCTAGCAGGCACCTTGGTCACAGACAATGCTGCAAATGTATCCAAGATGAGAAGAAATTTTGAAGAGAGTCACAAGCTAATAACATACGGTTGCAGTGCTCATTTGATTCACCTCCTAGCCAAAGACTTCAGTGTTCCAGAAATAAAGGCTAATGTTGTTGAAATTGCAAAATACTTCCATAACAACCACTTTGCAGCAGCTGCTCTGAAAAAAAGTGGGAGGAACCAAGCTAATTCTCCCACAAGACGTGCACTGGAACTCAGTGGTGGACTGTTTTGAGCACTGTATCAAGAACTGGCCTATTCTGATGACAGTTTGTGAACAAAATTGTGAACAAATAGATGCCACCATCACAGCCAAAGTTCTCAACATTGGGTTTAAGAGAAATGTTGAACGCATGCTGAGTACCCTGAAGCCTATTTCCGTACCCTTGAACAAAATGCAGGAAAATAGCTGTTTTATTGCTGATGCTGTTGAAATTTGGAAGGAACTGAGATCTTAGAAAGAGAAATATCCAATGACAGAGTTAAATTACAAGCATTAAAAAAATGAATGGGACAAGCACTATCTCCAGCTCATCTTCTTGCAAATATTTTCAATACTCCATACAAGGGTCAAACCTTAACTGCTGAAGAAGAGGAGTTGGCTATGACATGGACACCCAGCAATCATCTCTCCATAATGCCAGCTATAATAAACTTCAGAGTAAGGGTGAACCATTGAAGAAATATATGTTTGCTGCTGCTGTTTTAAAGAAAGTCACACCAGTGAACTGGTGGAAGTCACTTAAGCACTTGGATTCAGAGACTGTTGAAGTGATAATCTCACTTTTTATAGCAGTAGCTTCTTCTGTCGGTTTAGAAAGAATATTTTCTTCCTTTGGACTAATTCGTTCGCAAACTGAGAAATCGTTTGGGACCTGAAAAAGCAGGAAAGCTTGTTTTTCTTTTCCAGATTATGAAGAAACATGAAAATGAAGGTGAAGATGACTTTTAGCTGCAGAAACCAATATTTTAAGTTTCTCATGTTGACTTGGCTGACATAGTCAATTTCATTTTTTTTAAATATTTCATTTAACTATTTAGTTTTAAAAACAATTTTAACAAAATAAACCTGATTTTAAAAACTTGAATGTTTAACTAAATTCAAAAATTCATATGCTTGTTTTGTTAAAATATTATATGTTTGCCGTTGAAGAAAAAAATCCAGAATATATAACGTTGTTTTAGTTAAATAAAACAATTTAAATGTCTGCCTGGTGATGTTCTCCTCATTAACAACATGGCAAGAAAATCCTCCAGGTATTAATGATTAACCTGTTGAACTGGAGATAGTTCTCTCCCAATGACTTCATAAATATCTGCTTCAATTACCTTTGGTAAATGAAATAACCAAACAATCATTCATTTTCTGATATAGCTGTAAAACTAATCTGAAAAGTTTTCAAAATAAATCACTTAAAAATGTTCAGTGTGTACCTTCTAAAAATGAAACCTACATCTATCTCTGAATTGTGAAGACTATGGATTAAGGTTATAACAACCAACAAGAATGCACTTTTATGTAGAAAGCCATGATTAAATCGAGTCTTCCTGACTAGTGATTTAAATCAAATCCACCCTGGTTGATACTGGTAAAACTTTCCCATGTAGTCAAGCCCTTATAGACTACTGACTTTCAATAGGAAAGGCTGAGTCTCAGGGTCTCTGAAATGCTGTGAGACCTTTGTAAGCTATAGTTTTGTAGAGGATTAAAATGCTTTAATGGGCATTGCGGACAAGATGGGTTCTGTGTATTTTGTACAGTACCTAGAGCACAGGGTGCTTTTATAAACTGGAAAATGAATCCAAGAAGGAAAGTGGGAACAGTTTTCTTAGTAAAAAGGAGCTGTTATTCCCTCTTCCCTCCCTTCTCCATTTACTATACTGTTACCATCTTCATTTAAAGCTTTTCTTTAGTGCTAAACAGATATTACACCACTCATCTCCCGTACTCAACAGCATATAAAAACCAAAAGGTTCACGTTACATTGGAATAATTATTGACATTATTGTTACTGCAGGAGACACAGAATTACCTTCTAGAAAACACCATTCGGGAGGTAGTGACCAAAAAAGAGAAAGACTTCTTATCTTAAGAGGTTGTTGCTATAACTTCAGACAGCAGAAGAGAGAATCACCTAACATAGGGTCAGTACAACTGTTACAATGGACACTCTTTGAACGTTGCCTGTGTCAAATAAAAAAATACATCCTAAAACTCTGCCCCTGGTTCTTTTTTTATTGAATGATAACAACTCCTTTGATTGGGACCAATACAATGCTCCCTCTGGCTTTCAACCTCTGTGTAAGAGCGCATCTTCCATTGCACGGCTATTACAGGCCATGTGTGTTAGCAATGCTGAGAAAAATGGAAAACTCTTTTCTTTGCATCCGTGGTTTTCAAGCAGGATCTCAGCATCGTCTTTAGTCTTTTATTGAGAAAGCGTCACTCCTGTCTCCATTATGTTTTCTCTTCTTTTTGGAAAGATGCTGTGGGAATTTATTTGTGGGTTCAGGCAGCTGAGTGTGGATTCATTTTAAGATGTAAATAAGCATTTTAAACTAAAACCTCTTAATGGAAAAAACTTCTAACGCGGGGACGACCAAAACATCTTTCTAAAATAAATCTGAAAGCTGGGCTAAGGGCAGCAATGCTTCCCATCTCACACATTAGAGAGTAGAAGTAGATATATTCTTGTAACCCTTACTCATAGGAATGATCCATGCTCACGAAATCGATCACCCCGAAGTCAGTTAGTGTATGTGAAGCAGATCGTGGCCCACATGTATTGTATTAGTCACCCAAGTGAAGCAGCCAATAGAAGCTCTGAGGTCCTCTGTTCAAGTAATAAGCTGTCGTTTCTAGTAGAGGCAAATCTCAGTTATGTGAGCCATCCTATGACTGGGTGGCTGAGGGAAGTGTGGGGCCAAGACCTACACGCAGATCTAGGTGGAAGACTCATGCCCATAAAGTTGAAGGGGCTCAGTATGGGCGCATGGGTCTAATGGCACAGACTGAAGTGCAGGATCAGGGCCTAGGTTTTTATTTAGCACAGAGATCATGGGGATGGAGGTGGGATTGGTTAGACTGATGACAAGATGATGAGTCAATTCATATTCAAGAACAAATTGAGTCTTGTCAGCTGCGGTTATTTAGAAGGCTCCCTCTGTGACATTCCCCTGATGTTATCCGGACCAGTGATCTGCTAGGTCACTCCAATCCTTGACTTTGGGAGCCAGCCTTACCTTGCTCTGCTGTGAGAACCCCCACTCCTGGACTGCTCACGCAAAGCCTCTGGCATGTAAGCTGCTCACAGCTACATGAGTGAGCACTTTTGGCCAGTAGCTGCTTGGATTGTGCAACTGAATGACTCCAATAAATGACTCCAACAGCATTACACCACCATCAAGTGTAACACAGTGGTCAATCAGACCCTGGGTCCCCAGTAGTTTATCAAGTGTTTATTGTATCTTTTGACTCATGGACAAATTGGGACCTAATTTACACTCTGGGCAACCCATGGACTCAGTCTTGGCCCTTATTGCTGCATCTATATAAAACAATTTCCAAAGTACAGTAAAAACACCCATCTTCTATCAAATAAACACAGCTTACTCGCTCTCCCTTGAGTTCTTGTGTCCCTGCACCTCCGTCTCTCCGTCCCTGTCTCATTGTCTTTTAAAGTAGCCAGGTAATATGTTTTCCCCTGATCTTTAAAACACTCTTCTTCATTGAGATTTCAGCCCTGCTTTTCATCTTCGTTTTCTCCTGTAGTTCCTTTCCTCTCCTGTACTCATCTCCTTCCCCCATGTTGGCCGGTGGAGGCGGGATGCCAGGTGTAAATGGGATGGACAGCATGGAGGAATGGGCAGCACTTACTCACTGCACAGTCAAGTATGATTCATTCCATGAGGGATCTGGAGTAATTGTCTTGGAGAACCCTGGATTTTAGATGCACATAGAATCCTCATAATTTGGCCTTTCATCTACTTTAAGGAGATGTCACTTGACCCACAAATTGCTTTACTCCCAGGACCGGCGCTAGTGTTTTTAGCGCCCTAGGCACACGGCCATTTCGCCGCCCCGCGAGCTGGTCCCGTGGCTCCGGTGGACCTGCCGCAGGCATTCCTGCAGAGGGTCCGGAGCGGTGGGAGCAGCGGACCGTCCGCAGGAATGCCTGCGGCAGGTCCACTGGAGCCGCGGGACCAGGGGACCCTCCGCAGGCACGCCTGCGGCAGGTCCACCGGAGCCGCCTGCTGCTCCCCCCCGGCAAAATGCCGCCCCCCAATAATCCTGGCACCCGAGGCAATTGCCTAGGCCGCCTAAATGGAAGCGCTGGCCCTGTTTACTCCTCATCACTCTTGTGGGCTCACTAAAGAGTAAGTGATACAACTCCACCACTGACAGAGTCTCAGAGCTAATTATGGCTGTCCCTACCCTGATATGCTAAATTTGGAGAGGGGAGGTAGAGAACGCCCCCACACACTAGTGCACAGGAACAGCCATGATTCGGCCGGCACTGTCCTGGTGTACAAACATAGGGCCAGCAAGTGCTGCTGGCAGAGCTGACTGGTTCAGAGGGTGGCATGTCTGCATGAGGCAGGTCAGAAGATAGATCCATCAAGACAATTGGACTTGTGCAGGTAAAGAGTGAGATTCCCCCTCACTAATCAACCTGGACAGAAAGGCAAAGCTGATCAGAAAATGAAGTCAGGGCCCCATAGCTCTTATGGCAGGCACCTGATTGCTGCACCAACTGGAGAGCAGCTATGCAGCCTGCAGTGCTTGCCAAAGGTCTGCAGAGAGCACCAAGTATCTGCTTTATGGAGTTGTCTCTCTCTGGGCTAAGGGCTGTGCTGGCTGCATGCAATGCAGTGTGCAGTTCACATTGACCAGGAGGAGATTTTAGCTTCTGCAATTCAACCCTCCCAAAACCCAACTTTCCAAATACTGTCCTGGGGAAAAGAAAATGCATAAGGTTCTCTTTGAGTGCAGAGAGCCTCAGCTGCTCCATTTGGGCTTTGGATGAAAAGAGAGGGAATGGGGATGTCCTTAAGCAAGGAGGATGACACCTCTTCCAGGAGAAAACTAAGGAGGGCTAAAGGTCCGTCTCTCTAAGAGAACGGAGGAAAGGGCAGGCAGAAAGTAGTGTTATGCTCTTGGGGAAGAGGGGTCTGAATGAGGATGTGAAGAGGCACTGAAGCAAATTCCTGAAAGAGGGGGAGATATAGAGGTGCTGGTGTGTGTGGGAGGGAAAAAGGGAATAAGGGGGCAGACAAGGGACTAAAGTGAGGATCTAAGGAATAAAACAGCACTGAGCCACCTAGACTACAGAGAGAGCAGCTGAGCTATTCTAACGCTACCCCACAACAATGGGACAGTTAGGGGACTGAAGCTGATAGCGCTGTAGGCTGGGGAGAGGAAAAACATATTTACCTTATTTCTCTCCATGAACAACGCTTAAAGCAGGTAGATAAAACTGCTCGAAGTCACCGAGGGGGTTTTGTTTGCTAGCTGATCTGAGCTCCCATCAGGAGCAGAGCTTGAGCCAAGCGCAGCTCTGTGAGAACAGAAAGCCAAAGGCGCACAGGGATGGAAATAAAGGAAGCTGAGTCCCCCCACCCCACCGGACCGGAGGCGCCAAGGGAGGGGCACATGCGAGTTTCCCCAGATACAGGAAGCGGTCCAAGAGAGGCCGCGGCAGTGTGACTAACTCCGGCGATCTCATTGAGACCCTCGTGACGCTGTGCTCAGGAAATCCCTGGCGCCTGGAGTCGCGGGATCCGGGGAGACTCTCCGCTGTTTTTGTTTTTAAATATGAAATTTCCAACCCTGGCGGCTGGGCAGGAACCGAAACCTGGGCAGGGAGGGGAGCTGACAGGGCCAGCCCAGCAGGGGGGCTGGTCTGCGATGCCTGGGATGGGGGTTGGCCACTGCCCACCCGCTTCCCGACGGACACACGGACAAGCCCGGCGGCAGTGCCACCTCCGGGTCACGTGACGAGATCCGGTCACGTGAGGCGGCGCCGGGATCAGCTGGCTGCCGAGCTGCCTTCCCCGTAGGCGGCGCAGGGCCTGGGCCGAGCCGGGATGGCAGCGGGGCCAGCGGCTGGAGCGGGGCAGCACTGACACCCTGGCCCGGAGCGCTGCCCGGTAAGAGACCCCTCTTCTCCCCTGGGGGTCCCCCTTCCATCTCCCCCAGCCTCCCCGGGGATCCCCGCCCCCTTCCATCCCCCCCAGCTTCCCCCGGGGGATCCCTGGCCCCTCCCTTCTCTCCGGTGGGAATCCCATCCCCGGGACCCCCTATCTATCCCCCCCAGCGTCCTGCAGAGGGACCCCTGGCCTCCATCTCCCTCCGCCCCAGTTTCACCCCAGGAAGAGCCTGCTCCTCAGGCCCCAAGATCTCTGGCCTCACCCCTCTTCTTCCTTCCCCCTAACCTAACACTCCTTCCCCTCCCTTAACCTTTTCCCTGGGAGCCTCACCCCCCCCTTCCTCCTAGACCCTGAGTCTCACCCCCCCCCCACATGTTCCCCACAAGCTACTCCCAATTCCCCAGTCCAGGTCTAATTGTCCCACATGTCTATCCCCCACCCCTGCTCCTTAGGGGAGCAGCTCTGACTCTGAACTGGCAGCAGAGCTGGGGGGATATTCAGGGTCCCCCCCACCAATCTCTTCACTCTCCACTCATGTCTTCCTCTTCTGTTCCTGTTCTTCTACTCCTCCCTCAGCAGCAGGCCCATTGCCCTGTGGGGAATCCAAAGCATGGCAGGGCTTTTCCAGCTCTAATCCTTCACTGTGGTTGGCACCACATGATGGAGAGGATGGGCCCACTGTTGTAGAGCAGCCGTGTAGCATGGAATCCAGTCAGGACCCTGCAGGAGGGCAGATGGGTGGGACTCACACTTGCAGGTGTATCTGCTTTCTGGGCAAGTGCGCAGCCCATTCGGTGGCTGCAGCCACCTGGAGCAGAGGCCTCCTTAGCTACTGGCGTGTGCAGAGGTGTAAGAAGCCCCTGTGGCAGCTGCGACCTGAGCCCTTGGCAGCTGAATGGGTGCTTGGAGAGAAACCTGTGCTCATTGTAAGGTTTGAATCTTCGTTCTGAATGTTTTATGTGAAAGTAGTGCCTGGAGAGGGATCAGAAGAGGGGCAATACTTGGCCCCAGGGGGCACTCATTGAAGGGAGTCTCCTGGAGTTAATATTTTTAATTTTGAGGTGGGTTTAGTGAAGGTGGAAGATATTAGCTTTCCAGTCCTGGAGGCTGAGTCTTCTCTTTCCATACCAGGCACAGTAGTGGCAGAGCAAGTCCCAGATGTCATCCTGCTGCGGTGCTTAAGGCTTGTTTGGTAGAGATCACCTCTAGAAGCTAAAGGGTAATCTTCTCTTTGTGGCCCATCCATTCCTTTGTTCTCTGGAGGTCTCTTGTATGTTGGAATCCGGACTGGTACCCTTAGACTGGCCTCCAGAGCTGCCATTGATTGTGTGTAATTTGACCATGGATCATCTCCTGTTGAATTAGAAAACCTCTGTGCCCTGTATCTACCCTCTTGCTGCAGGAAGCTAACTTCATGGTTGTTCACCATCTATCTGCCTATGTTAGGTAGGGCACAGGTGGCAGAGAGAATAATCTGAGTGTATGACTGTGTGTGAGTGAGGATGTCTCTAAGTCAGGGGTCAGCAACCTTTCAGAAGTGGTGTGCCGAGTTTTCATTTATTCACTCCAGTGTAAGGTTTTGTGTGCCAGTCATACATTTTCACGTTTTTAGAAAGTCTCTTTCTATAAATCTATAATATATAACTAAACTATTGTATGTAAAGTAAATAAGATTTTTTAAAATGTTTAAGACACTTACTTCATTTAAAATTTATATTAAAATGCAAAGCCCCCAGGACCAGTGGCCAGGACCCGAGCAGAGTGAGTGCCACTGAAAATCAGCTCGCGTGCCGCAGGTTGCATACCCCTGCTCTAAATCCAAATGGCATGCGTTCTTTGTACCTTTCTTGACCCTTTGCCAGTCTTCATAATTGTTGTCCTTCTACACACACAAGTGTTAATGTTCGGAGTGGGTACAAGGTTTTGTGACTGACAGGATAGCTGCCTAGTAGTAAATTCTAATAGAGAGTCTTCCCACGTCTATGAATTTTCAGCTTTGGGCCCTGCCTGGGGTTCTTACTTGGGAACAGGAAGTGATGAGAGGCCAGAAAATTACCCAAGGGATTTGGTTGCTGCTGCTTTTCAGTCTCTTTAAAACATGTTGCAGTGAGCAAAGTATAATAGATGGGGCAGCAGAAGACTGAGCTGGAGTTGGGGTTTCCTAGTGTTTTATAGGAGGGGAGAGCGTCTTTCTGGTACCACATGACAGTCTCTGTGCTCCACCTTGGAGAATGACTGGACCCTATTAGCAATCACCTGGCCTCTATTTCCAGTGTATATCTTTGTTTCCCAGCATGGGAAGCTTGCTGCTGCTGAACACTGGGGCTGTAAAAGCTGGGGAAAGATTTGTTTTATTGTAGCCCTACAGCATGGATGGCTTAAGTGTGCTGGTGAAACTCCTGTCCTGTGCATGTGTGTGTAAAGGAGGTTGTGATGATGACACAGGTGATTTCCAAACGAGAGTCAATGTGCAGCTTTTCCAGCACTACTTAGTGATTATATTCCTTTGGTGACTAATATATGTAGAGAAATTTTGGGGGTTATGTTTCTTTGCTTGTTCACAGTTGGGAAAGGTCTCTTATAATAATTATGGATGGGTAGCAAGGAGAGAAATATGAAATAAACATGGCTGATATCTGGAACAGCTGTCTTGACCTGAACTAAGTCAGTACAAAGAAATGCTTGACCTGGAAGCTGCATTTCCAGGAATGTTGGGAGTTGACTGAAATAACATTCTCGGGTACCTGCTTCTCATGATGCTGTCATAAGAATGGCCAGATTGGGCCAGACCAATGGTCCATCTAGCCCAATATCCTGTCTGTGAATAGTGGCCAATGCTAGATGCTACAAAGGGAATGAACAAAATGGAACACTTAGCAAATGATCCATCCCCTGTTGTCCACTCCAGGCTTCTGACAGTCAGAGGCGAGGGACACCCAGAGCATGGTTTTGCACTCCTGACCATCTTGACTAATAGCCATTGCTGGACCTGTTCTCCATGAACTTACCTAGCTCTTTTTTGAACCCAGTCCTACTTTTGGCTTGGCAATGAGTTCCAAAAGGCTGACTGTGTGTTTGTTGTATACTTACTGCCTGTTAATTTCATGGGGTGACCTCTGGTTCTTGTGTTGTGTGAAGGGGTAAATAACACTTATTTACTTTCTCCACACCACTTGTGATTTTATAGATCTCTATCGTATCTGCCCTTAGTCGTCTCTTTTCCAGACTGTAAAGCCCCAGTCTTATTAATCTTTCCTCATATGGAAACTGTTCTATACCCCTAATAATTTTTGTTGCCCTTCTCTGCACCTTTTCTAATTTATCTTTTTTGAGAAGGGGTGAACAGAATTGCATGCAGTATTCAAGACGTGGGCGTAACATGGATTTTTTGGCTGATAAGCTATCCCTTCCCAAATGTTTCCTTCCATTCTGTTAGCTTTTTTGACTGCCGCCGCACATTGAGTGGATATTTTCAAAGCACTGTCCAGAGTGATTCCAAGATCTTTGAGTGGGAACAGCTAATTGAGACACCATCATGTTGTATGTATAGTTGGGATTATGTTTTCCAATGTGCATTACTTTGCATTTATTGTCATTGAATATCATCTGCCATTTCGTTGCTCAGTCACCCACTTTTGTGAGATCCCTTTGTAACTCTTGGCAATCTGCTTTGGACTTAACTATCTTGAGTAATTTTGTATCAATTGCAAACTTTGCCACCTCACTGTTTACCCATTTTTCTAGATCATTTATGAATATGTTGAACAGAACAGGTCCCAGTACTGATCCTTTGGGGACTCTACTATTTACCTCCCTCTATTATGAAAACAGACCATTTATTCCTCCCCTTTGTTTCCTGTCTTTTAACCAGTTACTGTTCCATGAGAGGACTGTCCCTTTTATCCCATGACTGCTTACTTTGCTTAAGAGCTTTGGTGAGGGACCTTGTCAAAGGTTTTCTGAAAATCCAAGTACACTATATCCAGTAGATCACCCTTGTCAACATGTTTGTTGACCCACTCAGAGACTTCTAATAGACTGGTGAGACATGATTTCGCTTTACAAAAGCCGTGCTGATTCTTCCCCAACAAATCGTGTTCTTCTGTGTGTCTGATAATTCTGTTCTTCACTATAGTTTCAACCAATTTGCCTGGTACTCAAGGTAGGCCTGTAATTGCCAGGATTGCCTGTGGGGCCTTCTTTTAAAAATTGGTGTCACATTAGCAATCCTCCAGTCATCTGGTACAGAAACTGATTTAAGCAATAGGTTTTACATACCACAGTTAGTAGTTTGCAATTTCACATCTGAGGTCCTTCAGGACGCTTGGGTGAATATCATCATCTGGTCCTGCTGATGTACATTAAACAGTAGGACTGTCAAGCGATTAAAAGAATCAGTTGTGATTAATCACAGTTTTAATTGCTCTGTTAATAATAAAATACGATTTAGTCAAATATTTTTGACGTTTTCTATATTTTCAGGTATAGGCTGGGAGCACAGGGCTCAGGGCTGGGGCTTCATGCAATTAATGTGTTAAATTAATGCATTAATTTTGTTTTCAGTTAATTGCAGGCATTAAGTGCAATTGACAGCCCTGTTGAACAGTAATATCAATTTGTTCTAAAACCTCCTCTGCTGACATCTCAATTTGGGACAGTTCCTCAGATTTGTCACGGAGAAAGAATGGCTCAGGTGTGAGAATCTCTCTCACATTCTCTGCAGTGAAGATGGATGTGAAGAATTTATTTAACTTCTCCACAGTGGCCTTGTCTTTCTTGAATTCTCCATTAGCATGTCGATCATCCAGTGGCCCCACTGATTGTTTGGCAGGCTTCCTGCTTCTGAGCACTTACAACTTTTTGCTCTTAGTTTTGTGTCTTTTGCTCGGTGCGTTTCAGTTTCTTGTTTGGCCTGCCTAATTAGACTTTTACACTTGGCTTGCCAGAGTTTATGCTCCTTTGTATTTTCCTCAGTAAGATTTGACTTCCAATTTTTAAAGGATGCCTTTTTGCCTCTAACTGTCTCTCTTAGTCTGTATAACCATGGTGATGGTTTTTTGGTCCTCTTCCTATTATTTTTAATTTAGGGTATATGTTTAATTTGAGCCTCTATTATGGTGTTTTTAAAAAGTTTCCATACAGCTTGCAGGCATTTCACTCTTGTGACTGTTCCTTTCACTGTTTAACTAGCTTCTTCATTTTTGTGTAGTTCCCCTTTCTGAAGGTAAATGCTCCTGCAGTGAGCTTTTTTGGTGTTTTCCACCCTCACACCAAAGATGTTAAATTTAATTACATTATGGTTGCTATTACTGAGTAGTTTAGCTATATTTACCTCTTGGACTATATTCTGTGCACCACTTAGGGCTGAAATCAAGAATTGCGGCTTCTCTTGTGGGTTCTAGGACTAACTGTTCCAAGACGCAGTCATTAAGATGGGCTCGTGCAGCAGATCAATGAGACAGCATGGTCTGGGTGAATGACTATGTGACTGGGAATTAGGGGACTCCTTTGTCTGAATTTCAGGCTAGGCTGTCATTTGGCTTCTTTGTGCCTCTGTTTTCCCTGTGTACAAAACGGGGATTATACTTGCCTGTCAGGAAGCTTATGGTAACTAGTTGATGATTGCTCTGAAGACACAGAGTGCTGTGTAAGTGACAAAGCCCAGATTCTACATCCAGTTACTCACCTGCATCCACGCTAACTCCAGGCTTAGAACAGAGGGCACAGCTGGAGCCATACAAAATATCTGTGAGTTCAGAGGGCCCATCCCTTTGGGCATGAATTCCCTCACCACTGTAAGATCAAAGGGTTCAGTTCCTTGCTTAAAAGAGCAAACATTAGAGCCTCCCCTGAAGAGTGTCCTGATGAAATGACCAATATTTTAACAGCAAGAGAATGTGCATTTTAGCGGGAAGTGCCTCTAAAGGAAATGAAGTGGGCTTTTTGTCTTAACAGCAGAGAGAAGAGAGTGAATGGGAGCCAAAGTGTTTGATTAGGGCAGGGTTAATTTGGCTTGGGCCTATTATTGCTGCAATTCAGGAGAGTTGAGACCGCCTTGGATTGGGGCCATCTCTGGTTGTGGGGACTGCAAGTCCTCTCTGAAATGTCAAGTGGCTGACGGGATCTACACTCAGTCTTATCCCTTTGCGTGGATTTCATTTTGTAATGTCTGATAAAGTGTTCTCAGATGTGCTTCCCGTCCCCAGTGTCCCGGCTTGGGCTGCTCTTGCTACCCTTTTGGCATGACTCAGTTGTGCCACCCTTGACTCACTTCACCATGCTGCTGCAGGTTCCGACCTGGTGAGCGGTCGCACTGCTACAGGGCACAACGAGCTTGTAACTTCACTTTGGGATTTCCTTCTGCTGCAAGGGCTGTCTTTGCCTCTGACTGCAATAAACGTGTTAGTTTCATACACGAAAGAAACGTTTTCAAGAGAGTAAAAGATGCTGGTGCTAGCATATCTGCCATTGGTTTGGGAGCCAGTCCGTGCTGCCAGTGCTGGCCCAGCAGGATTTCCCAGCAATACCAGTGCTGGCCAGGCAGAGTGTAAGGGCAGGGATGACATGAGCTAGAAGCTGGTGAAAGATGTGTCTGCAAAGGGGGTTGCAGATACTTTTGAGGGTGACCTGGCAATGGTACAGTGTACGTGCCCTTTCTTCTGGTCTGTGTAGGATCCCCCTGCACAGGAACCCATGTGGTCTCACAGTGCAAAGGAGGGCAGGGAGAAGCATGTCCACGGTATGATACAGGGGTCCCAGTCTGCTGCATGGGGAGTAAGGATGAAAGATGCACCATTGTGTGGACTCCTCCTTTCGCCTTGTGCTATAGGCACTGGAGTCTCCTTCAGCCATTAGGCTGATGTTGTGTCCACAGAGAGCATTATTCGGTGCCTGGCGAAGGATTCCTGTCTCCTAGTGAAATCCTCCAGGCTCTGGCAGAGGTCCTTGAGCTGCAGAGTGAATTTGTCCTTCACCAACTGTTCCAAAGATCAGTGTATGTGAGGAAAGGCATGTGATGGGAGGACTAGGGTGCAGTGTATGTAACTTAGCTTGTCTGGGAAGAATTCCTTCCTGTCTGCGCTAGGGTTGGTTGACAGTGTTCTTACGCAACATGCATGATAGGCAGCGTTGTTTAGTGGTTAGAAGGAGAGAACTGGGAGATGGGAGGCCCAGGTTCTAGGCCCAGCTTTACCGCAGACTTGTGTGACTTTACGCTCGTCTCTTGCAATAGGCCTGTCTTTTCAAAAGTGGCTGCTGGTTTTGGGCACCTAACTTAAGATGCGTAGGACCTGATTTTCAGAGGTGCTGAGCTCACAAACGCTTCGATTTCAGTTGGAATGAGGGTTGCTCAGTGTTTCTAAATATCAGGGCTCTGCATGTCTCCATTTGGGCTCCTAAAATCAGTGGCCATTTTTTTTGCTGTAGCTCTTCTGTGCCTTAGGGCTGGTCTACACTACGGGGGAAAATCGATCTTAGATACGCAACTTCAGCTACGTGAATAACGTAGCTGAAGTCGAAGTATCTAAGATCGAATTACTCACCGTCCTCATGGCGCAGGATCGATGTCCGTGGCTCCCCCTGTCGATTCCACAACTCCATTCGTGTTGATGGAGTTCCGGAATCGATATAAACGCGTTCGGGGATCGATATATCACGTCTCATCTAGACGTGATATATCGATCCCTGAGCAATCGATTGCTACCCGCCGATACAGTGGGTAGTGAAGATGTAGCCTCAGTTTCTCCAGTTTACGCTTGAGTAGTGTCACTGATCTGAGTTAGTACGGTAGTGTCACTGGGTGCTGTTGGAATAATAAGATACCCCGAGGTGACCCAAGGGACACTCTCAGCTCGGGATCACTAAATATTATTGCTCTTATGTATCTTCTCGCATAATAATACTGAAGAGTTACTGGTTATCAGCTGTGATGTCTTCAAAGCACTCTTCAGATTGATGGGTTGGATCAGTCAGTCCTATCTGAGAGAGACTGAATTTACTGAGAGCTGGAACATGCTAATCACTTTGCAGTTAAGGCTGGGACTGAAAAGAGAATGGTCTCCAGCTGACACTTCAGGGTCAAGAAGACAATGGCCCGGCTGGGAGATATATGTTAGCCTGGCCAAAGTGCGCCCCAAGAGAAGGGGTCACTCCTGCAGGAGTCAGAAGGGCTCTTGAAAAGTTAAGGTGAAACTGAAAAGAAATAAACCTGCATCTCTGGAGTTCACGGGGCTTCATTACATGACATGGGAAAGGTTTTGTCCTAGGAAAGGGACTGGTCATGTGTGGCACCTTGCAGACATTTCTGTGCCTTTCGTTCCCCACTCTAAACTTCTGTGCCTATCTCCTCTCCAGCACTTCATTTGCCATCAGGCACCCAAGTTTTGTTTTGCTCATGCTGGTATAACTCCTGGGTTACTTCACTGAAATTAACGTGGGAACATGACTGAGAAACAGAAGAATCTGTTCGGGAGAGTCTACACACAGATTCCTGGATGCGTCCCCAATGAGCCAACGCTCCGCTTGTCAGTAGCTCTTCCTCATCCGCCTGCTCCTTCACAGCACACTGTTGATTTGGGCAGCTTGTTAAACAACTAGGTCCAGGTTCTGAGTCCTACTGTCAATTTTTGTGGCTTTGCAATCTCGTTTTCCCATTTTTCTTAATAGTCATTCTCCCCTTTTGGTGTGAGAGACTGTCACAAATGGGGTAATTGGCCCTACAGTGGAAAGCGTGAGAGGACTTAATCTTGTATTATGGTCATCTCTAGTGGCTCCAGTGTAAATTGAGAAAACAGCACGGAGTCCTTGTGACACCTTAGAGACTAACAAATTTATTTGGGCATAATCTTTCATGGGCTAGAACCTGTGTCATCAAATGGCAAATACAGGAGCGGGTATAAATACATGAAAGGATGGGGGTTGCCTTACCAAGTATGAGGTCAGTCTAATCAGATAAATCAATTAACAGCAAGATAACTTTTGAAATGGTAACGAGTGACCCATTACAGACAGTTGACGAGAAGGTGTGAGTAACAATAGGCAGAAATTAGTATTGGGGAAATTAGGTTAAGGTTTTGTAATGACCCAACCACTCCCAGTCTTTATTCAGGTCTAATCTGATGGTATCCAGTTTGCAAATTAATTCCAGTTCTGCAGCTTCACGTTGGAGTCTGTTTTTGAAGGTTTTTTGTTGCAAAATTGCCACCTTCAAGTCTGTCACTGAGTGGTTAGAGAGGATGAAGTGTTCTCCCACTGGTTTTTGAATGTTATAAGAATAACAAAGCTGAAAATGTTCAGCTGAAGAGCTGAAATGAATAATTCAACTGTCCACAGGCAGCAATCAGTTTGGGTAAGCTATTTGGTAAATACCTATGAATAACTAGTACATTCGTAGTAATCTGGAATGGTATGGGAACAAGATCTAAATTTGTTGAATAATTTATTGTCCAGGAATAATTCAGGAAGCTCTAGTATATTCTCTTGCTGGCATGTAACCAAAAGGTAGTGTGCATTAAGTGCAAGACTGGCACTGTCCCGAGTAGACAAGAGTGAGAGTGTTTGGAGCAACACCTAGAGAGAACCTTATCTCACTCCAAGACAATCCATGGAGACTGCACCACCAGGCTGCTATTTGAGACTTTCTGAACATTTCAGGCCGTTCTACACAGGCCAGCCCTGAAGTGACGCACTGTTGAAGGCACTATATCTGAGAGGAAAAGGAATGAGAGATCAAAGGAGAGTGACGACCTAGTGGCGTTCTGTTACTTTCTTTGTTGGGCCTGTCTTGTAGTAGATGACGTCTCGGTACCCTTCTGGTTCTGTCAATCTGTTTCTTCACTTCAGCAGGTGGGTGTTGTAATTTTAAGAATGCTTGATAGAGATTCTGTAGGTGTTTGTCTCTGTCTGAGGGATTGGGACAAATATGTTTGTATCTTAGATTGTAGATTGAGGTGCTGTTATACTAGGTGCTGTAGACACCTGCAGACCCGGCCCTGGAGTGCTTACAGTCTAAAGAGACAAGACTGCCAAAGGTCGGATTGTTGTATCCATGTCTCAGTTCTCCAGCTGTGACAGAGAGATTAAGGGAATTAGGTCGAGCCTCCAGAGTCCCATTCTGGTGCCTTAACCGCAGATCCATCCAATATACAAAACAGAAAATATTGGTAATTGCTCCAGGATGGAATCCCAGATGTTGTTTGTAACAACCAGGAACGTTGTTCAGAGATGTTTATAAATGACAGCACCACTTTAAAATAGAGACTACAGTACAGGGCCCCTTCTTGGTTTCTCCCCATTTCTTGTGCACCCAAGTTATCTTCCTGATGGATTGTTCTTAACTTGCCTCTTAGTCATTCATCCTCTCAGCACCTACAGAAATCCCAAACCAAACTCCTTTGTCTTATGACTTGCCCTGTTGCCTCATTTCATCTGTGGGAGAGGTGAGTTATTTGTGCTTGTTAAGATCTGACAAGAGATCCTGCAGTTTACTGGTACTGTATTAAGCAGTGCATTGTATATAGTACTGTTCTGAATCCTGTAAAGCCAAAGCATTCTAAACCGAGAAACTACTACATCCGCTATGTGTATTTATTTAAACCTTTGAGAACTGATTATGTCTTTGTGCATAAAAATAAATCCACCTGGAGTGTCTATAAAATCTGAGATTCGGCAAAGGTTGTAAAACTGTTAGCAACCTGCTTTGGTATGTTAACATGTTATTGATGTACCACGTGTTGGGTACAAAGATCAGCTGTCCTCTGTTTTTTGCATCTTGCAGCCTCTATTGAAAGTTTTATTCTTCTAATAATTTAATTGCCTTAAATCCTCCTGTACAGAGGTAGCGATGCAAACAAAGAATTCTACGCTGGTTCTGTTTTATTACTGTGTTAGTACAGAGCCATCAGAATGGTAGTGTGCTTTCAAAACAAGTGAAGGTGAAAATTTTGGCAAATGATTAGTGGTTCTGGGTTGTCTAGTCGTGATTCAGCGTGTTGGCAAGTGGCTAGTGATTCTGGGGGCTTCAAGCTCTGGATGCCCAAAGTGAGCCACCTTAAAGGGGCCTGACATTCAGAAGGGAGGAGGCCAGACCTCTCTGAAAGCCCAGCGTCTTTCAGGTGGCTCAGTGTGGGCCCATGAGTTCACTAGTCAGTTTTGAAAGTCTTGGCCAAAGGGCTTGCCGCCATCGGTATGTTTCTTGGAATATCTCGGTATGGGAATGAATAGAGAAGACATCCCCTTCTGGCTGTGTTGGGTGGGAGGAGGGGAGGAAGAGGGGGCACCGGGGGTGTTAATATTAATGTTTGATTCAAGTGTGTCCTTCCACCCCTGCCCCTCCTTGTCTCTATGCCGGGGTATGCTGCCAGTAAGGCTAGCATGTGATGTCTTATTGCAGCCCCACCCTGCCAATATGGGCACAAGGCGGGTTCTGGCGTGCAGCTGTCTGATGTAGTCCTGCAGGTTGGGCTAGTTCCTACATTACAGGATTCTAATGCTTATCCAAGTGTGGGAATGAGAAGTGCTGATAAGGGAAACTGCCTTTTCCAGTTCTGGTTTCTATGGAAACAGGACATCAAAAGAGCAGAAATGCAGTAAGTGCTTTAAAATAATTGTCAGTTCTCAGAGCACATGGTCTGTTCTCAGCTCACTCACCCACCTCTGTTGCAATGGCAGCTGGAAGTGGCCAGCCCCCATAACAAGATGCTTCAGCAGAAGAGCACTAGTATATCCAAGCTGCCTGTGTTTTAACCACTGAGTCGTCTAAATCAGGGGTTCTTAACCTTTTTCTTTCTGAGCACACACCCGTTCCCGCCCCTGTGCCCCAGTATGCTGTAAAAACTGCTCCGCCGAGCCATGCCACAACTGTTTTTCTGCATATAAAAACCAGTGTCGGTGTTAGAAGGTAGCAAGGAGGGCAATTGCCCAGGGTCCCATGCCACAGGGGGCAGCACAAAGCTAAGTTGCTCAGGCTTCAGCTTCCGCCCCTGGTGGTAGGGCTCAGGGCCCCAGATCGCAGTCTCATGCAGTGGGCTTTGGCTTTCTGCCCTGGGCCCTAGCGAGTCTGATGCCAGCCATGCTTTGCGGACCCCCTGAAATCTGCTCATGGCCCCCCAGGAGGCCTGAGAACCACTGATTTAGATCTCTTCTGAACTAGATTAGACAACACGGCCGCTAATAAACTGGGATCAATCCAGGCTACCTCTCCCAACATTGCCTGCACTAGTGAAATGGTGGGAAATGCGAAGAAAATGGGCAGTGCAGTTGCAGCTTCTGTGATAGACTTTCTATCTCAGTGTTTTGAGTGTTGACATTACGGGTTCCTCAAGCAATATCTACACACTTTCGGGTACCAGAGGCTCGGCTCTGGTAGTTCGGGAGTCAGGGCCATCCTTAGGCATGCGCAATATACGCAGCTGCCTAGGGCACCATGAAATTCAGGGCATCAAATAGCCCCAGTTTTCATGGTGCCTTAGGGAGCGGTGTGCTGCATACACGGCAGCACCAGCCCCGCAACCAGCCCTATCCCCTGGCCGGCTCCCCCACGAGCTGTGCCCACTGCAAAGGGCAGGGCCGTCTCTAGGAGAGCGTGGCACCCCAGACAGCTCCCTCTGCCCTACCTCTTATCCTCCCCCTTGCTCCACCCTCAGCCAGTCCCCATTCCACCTCTTCCCCCAGCGACCTCGCACTCACCCGCGGTGGTGGAAAGCGGAGCAGCCAGGCCCCAACCAGCTCTACCCCACCAGCTGCAGTGCTCCACTTCCTGCTGCTGGCGAGTTGGGAGGTCGGGGGGGGACCTTTCCCTAATGCCCCCCGAGTGACATGGCTGGGGCCAAGGCAAGGGAAGCGGAGTGGGCTGAGGCCGTGGTGCTCCGCTTCCCGTCACCGGTGAGTGCAAGGAGGTTGGGGAAAGGACGCCTCCCGCACTTGCTGGCAGCGGGAAGCAGAGCAATGTGACCCCAGCCCCGGCCATGTCGGGGGAGGGTTAGGGAAAGGTTTCGAAACCCCCACCACCACCACAACTTACCGGCAGCGGGAAGTGTAACGATGCGGCCCCAGCCCACTGCATGGGCTGGGGCCGTGTCACTCCACTTCCCACCACTGGTGAGTGTGGGGGGCATCCTTTCCCCAACCTCCCCGCACTCACTTGAGGCAGGAAGCGGAGCACCATGGCTGGGAGCTGGCAGAGTAGAGTGGGCTGGGGCCGGGCTGCTCCACTTCCTGCCGCTGCCGGTAAGTGGGGGGAGGGATGGTAAGTGGGGGGAGGGGAGGGAATCCCTTCCCCGAGTGACACGGCCCAGCCGGGGCGAGGGAAGCCGAGCAGGCTGCTCCCGGCCCACCTGCTAATCCCCCAGGCCACTCTGAGCCTGTGGGGCCCCCAACAGTGCCCCGCAGCAACTTCTGCCTCCCAAACCCTGGGGCGGGAGCTGCATCGGGCACCCAAATGGCTAGGGCTGGCCTTGTCAGGAGTGTGTGTTGGAGAATGTCTCTCAATTTCATCTCTATTCCCCTGAACTTGGTGGAGTTACGCTGAGGATGGATTTGGCCCCATGACTTAGATTTTCTCACCCAAAAGACAAGGGTATCAGCACTGTAGGTTGAGGGTTATCTCTGTGATACAATGTTATTGTCCAGCTGTCCTTGCTGAAGCTTCCTCTGGCTTTTTTATTTACAGCGGTTAGGAAATCAGTCTCATCTTGCAGAGCTTAGTGCTGAAGTCAGAGCGAACAGTGTTCCTGGCCACAGGGCCGGTGCAACTATTGAGGCAAACTCGGTGGCCGCCTAGGGCGCCTAGTGGTTGGGGGAGCCTAAAAGTCTCCTCAGGCAAGGAGGTGGAATGGAGGTGAGCTGGGGCTGGAGAGGTTTTAGTTGGGGGCTGTAGGAAAACTAAAACCTCTCCAGCGCATCATCAAAGATCTACAACCTATCCTTAAAGATGATCCCTCACTCTCACAGGTCTTGGGAGACAGGCCAGTCCTCGCTTATAGACAGCCTCCCAACCTGAAGCAAATACTCACCAGCAACCGCACACCATACAACATAAACACTAACCCAGGAACCTATCCTTGCAACAAAGCCCGATGCCAGCTCTATCAACTTATCTATTCAAGTGACACCATCATAGGACCTAATCACATCGGTCACGCCATCAGAGGCTCGTTCACCTGCACATCTATTAATGTGATATATGCCATCATGTGCCAGCAGTGCCCCTCTGCCATGTACATTGGCCAAACCGGACAGTCTCTACGCAAAAGAATAAATGACACAAATCTGCATCAGTTAACATAACATTCAAACCAGCTGGAGGAGAACCATTCATCCTCTCACCACTCAGTGACAGACTTTGAAGGTGCAATTTTGCAACAAAAAAACCTTCAAAACCTCCAAAGAGAGTGCTGAACTTGAATTAATATGCAATTAATACAATTACTCAGGTCTAAACACGAGACTGGGAATAGTTGTGTCATAACACAGGGAAATAGATTCAATTAGTGTAAAGTTTCTCCACCTTCTATGGGTCATTTAATTATCGCTTCAAAAGTGTATTTTGTTTTTTTTCTCCTACTGTATGATAGCTCATCTCAATTGATTAGACTCTTCCTGTTGTTATGCATATTTTCCCCTTTTCATGTTCTCTGTATGTATAAATATCTCCTGTCTGTGTGTTCCATTCTAGGCATCCGAAGAAGTGAGCTGTGGCTCACGAAAGCTCATGCTGAAATAAATTTGTTAGTCTTTAAGGTGCCACAAGTACTCCTTTTCTTTTTGCGGATACAGACTAACATGGCTGCTACTCTGAAACCTCCTTGCTCTTGTGCCTGAACATTGCGTAGGTTGCGTGTGGTTGCTTTGCAAGAAAGTTGCTCCTGGCATCGATGTCGGGGAAGAAGACGCTGATTGAGAAGTCCTTCAGGAGCTGATGTTCAGCTCATCAAACCTTCTTCAGTTAATTAAAGCATCAAGTGTCATGGTCTCAATAGAACCCCAACATGTACTTATGTATGCAGGGCTGCAAAGCTAGATCCAATGCATTCACTCTTCAGACTGTCTCAGGCTGTTTCAGACAGCTTCTGAAAGGAGTTTCCCTTTGCTGCCATATGTCCGTGTTGACGGGTTGTGCTCTCTGGGCTACAGACCCTGAAAAATCTCGTATGGTCTAAGCCATATGCTGACTATTCAGTTTAACCCCTAATTTCCACTTTATTCTGTCTCCAGTGGGTCAGACAAGTCAGACATCAGTGTTGAAGTGAAACTTCTTTATCTCCCATAGGGTGGGAATTCTGTACTTCTCTTTTTTGATTTATTGAGGGCTTGCTGGGTTTTGACTGGCATAAATATAGTCTTCTGGCTTTATGTGATCTTGGTTTTACTCAACAGTTGCTTGTTGGTTTCCTTATAAAACTAATGGCATAGTATCATCAACAGTCTGAGCACCCTGATTGGAGAAGAAAGTACGGGCCAGGAGAACTGTCAGGACGGGGAGAGGAATTCCTGCCAGGAGTGTCTCTTTCTTCCTACAGTCCTCTCTGTTGCTCTTTTGTTTTAAACTCTAAATTAAAATTGTCTGCACAGTTGAGGCTGGGAAACAAAATCTTCTGATCACTTCGCCTGGGCAGCTTTAGATTTCAAATTTGATGTCTGTTGCAAAAATGTGGCTGCCCAGTCTGCATGCTAAGGTCTCAGTCCCTCAGGCAAATTGAAATGAAATATTATTGCTTCTGCAACTAAGGGTCTTTCTCTGCACTCTTCTTGTTCTGCTCTGGGCTATTGGGCCAAGATTGCTCAGTTTTTATCCTCTTGGTTTAGCATGTCCAAACCTCATTTAATCTGATGTGTTGAGCTTTGTCTTCACTTTAAAATGCCCCTACAAATCAGACGCTGAGGCTGTGCAACTGACTTCAAGTTCAATTCTAGATGTCTGATGTCCATCTGGTTTGCAGTCTAGATCTGATCATGAAGAGTAGCCTGCCTGGTGTTGCTGCTGGGTGCTCACTGTGACCGTGTTCCCAATTTTCACGCTGGTAGCGAGTAGCCTGTTGGAACTGGAGAGTTTCTACTCTTGGACCACTCATTTGTATCTTCATCAGATCCCGGAGCATTCTTCATTGCCTGCATATGGGTGGGGTTTCTGCCACAGCGGTATTGTAAGTTAGTGGTATTTCCACCAGGGGTGACACAGGCAGGTGGCTGGTGAACGTATAAGCCTTGTTCAAAAGGCCTGTGTGCTATCATTTGCTTCCCATTTAATGGTGTCTAAATGTCAGTTTAGAGGCAGCCAGTGTGGGGGAGGGCGCAGCCTCTCCTGTTCTGTCCCAGGGAAAGCACTCCTGAGTCTCAGTTTGTACGTTGCCAGAATGGGCCAATTCTTCATTGCTGGGCCACCATGTGGGATCAAGGTGCCAAAACCATGGACTGGTGCTTGCTGTAGTTTGGTGAATGTGACATCTGCATCTTCAGTGGCAGGAAACCCAACACTTCTGTTTGCCCAGAGGGTGGTCAGCCTTGTGCTGGGTTCTGGGTAACAAGATCCTTCACAGACGGGTTCAACACTTCATCCGATTATGGGTTGTTGGTCAGTCATGCATATTAGAGGCCGGTTTGCGCCTGGGATTTTGACACTGTGTGAGATGTACGCAGATGCGTATCTATACTTGTGAACTCTATGGATCTGTATCGACCTGACTCTCTGCCAGACCTTGGGATAATCGCTATAATGCAATTATTTCAGCAGTAAATACTGTAGTGATAGCGCATGCTACAAGGCAGTTCCTATCTTGCAACGTAGATCAGACAAGGTGATTTATTAACCTGAAATTTCTCATCGGGATTTGTGTGTTTCTCTTTGATGCCTTGAGCTCTCCATGGAGGCTTGAGGCTAGGTGTGGTATTATGATGGTTTCATCTCTGGAAATCCATCTCTTTGATGAGGAAATTCTGTCTTGTGAGATGAGGAAAGTAATTGTTATGTTTGTGTCAGTCTGCGGCAGCTGAGCAGTCTTACTGCACAAAGTTGCTTCCTTTGATTGATTCCAGTGTGCAGACAGCCTGCAGAGTACCAGCTGCGGGAGGGCAGAGGCCCAACCACTGTGGCAGGATTTTAAAAAGAGCCCCTGTGACATACCTAGGGTATAGTCTACACTAGCTGGGTCATCTCTGCCCTCTAACCTGGGGTCTCTTTACACTGCTTTGTTGTTGTTCGCCTCCATTCCTGGACTGCTTGCCATCCACCGCTAGTGTGTAAGTCACTCCCAGCTATATATCTGTGTGCACTTGCAACCTGTCAGTCACACCCAGACTTTTACGAGCTTGGATTATACTTCAGGGTGACCCCAGCATACTCCCAGCCCCAGATATTTCACCAGAATTGTATGTCTTGTACTGCCCAGCCCTCTCCTGGGCAATATAAGCTCATATAAGTCCATCATTTTAGTAATAGAAATGATACGCACAAATCCAGTTCTCCCAAGTACTTCAGTCAAAACACACTGGTCTAGATAAAAGAATAAAACGAGTTTATTAACTACAACGAGAGAGATTTTGTGTGAATATAAGTAATGAAGTACAAGAAAAATAAAGATAAAAAGCAGCTAGTGCCTCACTTAACAAACGGTTAGATTCTAAGCAAAGATTCTCTTGCCACATGTTCTCAGCAGTATTACTGGACCAGCTTTGTAGGCCAGGACCCCTTCTTCTGTGTAATGACTGCTTCGTTTGTTCCTTCTGGTGCAGTGAATCGATGGCGAGCAAGAAGGAGGGGTGCTTTGGGGTGTTTCCCCTTTCTTTTTATAGTTCTCACCTGCCTTTTGGGCAGCATCTCCAGCCAGGAGTCAGGAGACAGAAGATCTATGTGGGCAGGAACCCCGGGCTGTTTCTTTGCTAAAATGTAGATTTGTCACCCACATCCCCTTCCCTGCCAAAGAATGACCACTTAGTAGGTGATTGTCCGTTGACCTTATGTACCTCTGGCTTAGGCAGCAGCTTGCCCTTTGTCATGGAAGAACTGGCTTGGCCACTCCCCAGGCTTGGAATATGTGTTAGTAACTCCAGACTGAGGAATCTTAGAACTCGACATGTAATGTTGCTACACGTTTTACCAGGACAATAATAATCAGCAAATTATGAATTTTCAAGTGATACCTCCCAAGGCATACTTTGTACACAGATCATTACAATGGTATGTGAGGGGTGAATACAGGGGTACAGTCTGTCTCAGCTCTGTAAAACTTATTACCACTGGTTGGGCTTGCTAAGAAAAGGGTGATTAAATCTTGTGTTTCCAGGCATGAAGTGACTGCCGGAAGGGGTCAGAAAGGACATGCCTCTCTGTGTTCTCCCCCAGTATCTATGTATTGCATTTCATGCTTAGCTGGGGGTGTCACAGTAGCTTCTTGCCTTCTTTTGAAGCATCAGGGTACTGTCTGCTGCTTTGGACAGAACATTGGGGGGGGGGGGGGTTGTGGCAAATCAAGCATTCCTATTCAGCAATCCAAGGGCATGTTATAGTTCAGAAGTAAGCCTTGGGAGCCATGATGTACTAGCAACCTGGGCGTCTGAGGGCCATGACCATAGTTACATTGAACCTCCCTTGTGGCTTCAGAGGAATTACAGGAGTGGATGGGAGCGAAGCAGTTGTCCCAGTTCCATCCCAGAACATTGAGGCAGATGTGTCTGCCCAGATCTTACCCACGATCTGCTTCCACTTGACTCCTTCCTTCCCTCAGTACTCCCATCCCCTCTAAGGGAGCCAGGGACAAAGGCAGCCTTGTTCTTAAGCCCAGTGGCAGGGGCTACTGACCTAGCGTTAGGCTGAATAGCCAGACATCAAAGTCCTGGGACTCCTACTGTTCGTAACATACTTAAGCCATATTTGCGCAAGAGGCCTTGACATTTTTTTTTGGGTAAACACTAATCAAGCCCTTAGCGTGCAGTGTGCCAGCACCTGGTGCTTGGGCACTGGGAGCGGGAGATGGATAAGTCCATTGTTTGCCCTGAAGCGTTTAGAAAAGTCTGATGTTTCAGCTCAAAGTACAAAAAGAAGTGTGGAAAAATTTCCCCTTACAGGCAGGTTTTTCTTACCCGAGAGGAACAATGTCAATTGGCAATACAGGAGGGTAAAATCACCACAAGGGTAAAATCACAGCTTATCTCTCACTGGGGTGGAGATTTTCTTTTTTTCCCATAAGGAAATTTCTTAGTGCAGTGGCCAAAATAATGGGGAAGTGGTTGGAATGAAAAGTAGAGAGAGAATCTTGCAAGGCTAGTTGAAGGTCTGAGGTGCAATCCAAGTGCTGATCTTTCTCCCACACACCTCCCTTTGGGTCTCTACAGAGCTCCCCACATTGTTCTTGTCCTCACCTGTAATAGTGAAATAAGATGATTTATTGTTGATCCAGTGCTAAGGTTGCAAAACCTGGAAATTCCAGAAGTTACCAACTTGAGATCTAATCAGTTTTAACATAATGGGTAAAAAGTAGCTTTGTGTCTTCCAATTTTTGAGGTTGTACAATCTCTCATTCCCATTATATAAAAAATAGCTTTGCTATGTGAAAGACTCCTAGGAATAGGGAAGTGGTAAAACTGACTGGGCGCAAATTGCCAAATACGCAACATAAAGATTCTTCCCGTCCCCCCTCATTTATTTCAGTTCTAGGAATCATAGGGTTTATCTGAAACAATGGTAGGTAAAACACATGAACAGAGGTATGTTTTTTAAGATGCTGTCTCTTTAAAGTTTTTTCACATTTTTAATTCAGTCTCTCTCACAGAGTCTGTCACCTGGTATATTTCGCTGCCTTGCGAAAGGTAATCTTTCCCCTAGTATTGTTTGTTTTTCAATGCCTAGCCTATAAGGACATGCTCAGCATTCCTAGGATTTGCAGTGTGGTACAGGGTGTACTCAGTGTGTTATATAATTATACACAATTATATCTTGTTTTGGAGTTATAGGGCCAGACTTTTAAATGGTGACCTCCCTTTTTGTGCATGCAATTACTATATTAAGTGTAATTTAGGCCACTCAGATGTCTAAGTCTCTGATAGTACCTGCTAATTGGGTGCTGAAATGTCTTAATGATCTAAATTGTACTATGGCTTGACTTCTTCCCTTTGGACCCTTTATTGTTATTTGTTATTATAAACAACAATGGCCAGATTTCTTGTTTTAAAGGGGTGGAGCACCTGTAGCTCTAGTAACTTCAGCCAGAGCAGGAGTTGCTTAACACTACAAACAGGCCACTAGAGTTTACAACAGATGCCTTTGTTAGTTTTATAAATCCCAGTAAGTATCTTTTCTCTAATGATTTTCTTATGCAAATTGTGTCCCAAGAGGGAGGTCCAGTTAAGGCTAAGCTAAAAATCAGGCTTATCAAAACTCAACATTAGAGCCCTGCGCAGATACAAAATGTGTATCTGCATCTGATCTGCAAACCGAAAACATGGTCTATGGATATAAAGCAGTTACCTGCAGATTTGCAGGGCTCTAGATACAAATTTTATATCTGCATCCATCTGTGATCCGTAAACATGGACATATCTGCAGATTTGCAGGGCTCTACTTAACGTTATGCTACACATATTTGTTTGTGGTGTATGGCAGAGTGAACATTGCATGTTTTTCCTACTGTTCTAGTCTTTGTAAGTGAAAGAGAATAGGGGAGGAAGAGGATTTCTCTACTTTTTTCTGGTTGTTTGTGCATTGGACAGTTCTGTGTCAGGTCAGTTTCACTTTCTCCTCTCTTTTCTAGTCAATTTTCCCCATTTAAGTGGTGATACTAGGGCTCCATGAGGCTCTTTCCATTTGGATCCGACTGTGGGGTCAGGGCCATATATTGTATCCGCCTGGGTGAGCCTGATGCTGCTCTCACTAAAGTCATCAACAAATGCACTGCCATTGTCTCCATTAGCAAGTGAGCTGGCTCCGTGGGCGGCTAACAGCTTAGCACAACTTTTTGCTGTGCATATGTATGCTCAGTGCTGCATTTTCAGACATTCATGACTGTTCAAAACCATTCTCCCCACCACACATTCGCATGCACACGACACACCTTCATGTCTCCCTCCCCAAACTTAGCTAAGCATGTGCTGCTCATTAAGACCTGTTGAGACACGAGAACCCTGATCTTGCACAGGCAGAACCCAGTTGACTTCACTGGGGCTCTGTGTGGGTGCAGTGATTGGAACAAAACAGCTGTTTTTGAACTTAGCCCTAAGGTGAGGGAAAGAGAGGCTGCTTTTTACAGTGGGGTAGAGGGGTGGGAGGGAGGAGTGTGTGAACTTGTCCTCCTGTTATTCCACAGCCAAAGGGGTTTTTCTCAGATTTTGCCTGAAGTGAATTTGTATGAGACTGAGCCTGGAAAATGTCAGCCCGAAAGCTGACTGCTTTGGAAAGCTGCCTGTACATGTGGAAACAATAGGTAACAGTTTTCATTCCAACCTCCTATGTGGCAGTTGCTGCTGGTGAGACCGTTGTAATATAACTTACCTAGAGCTTTAAGCATTCAAAGCATTGCACAAATACTGACCTTTAAAGCACCCAGCTCTGCACCTGGCCTCATTTCTTCTTACACCTCATCCCCCTCCTTATTGAACGCTCCTGCATTGTTACTGATAATTTTACCTTAGGCTGCATCCAGGCTTCTCCTAATGGTCTTTTGCCCTCTTCAGACATATCTCCACTACACATGGAACAGACTTGTCCCCCGGTCCAAGTTCTCCAGGCCTTCTGCTCTGGGAGGTCTAGTGAGGCTAACCTCAGAATGTGTCTCTTGACTGCTCCTAGTGGTGGTAGTGCTGTCTCTGGTGTGGTGGCTGGAGACTGTAAGCTCTTTGAGGCAAGGACCTAGTAATTTATCAACTCATCTGATGTAGCTTTGCCTCTGGAAAGGTCTTCGTGCACCTATGAGTGGGAGTTTACAAAGTCACCTAAGTGACTTAGGGACCCAAGATCCTGCATTGAAAGTAAATGGGACTTCTGTGGATAATTCACTTAAACACATTTGAAAATCCCAGGCTGTAAAAATAAGACTTCCCCACTCCCCAAAGGGTTGGATCCATTGTTAAAAGAAACCGGGCTAGACTCAAAGCTGTTCCCATGTGCTGGCTGTTTAGGGAGCTACGTGATGTGACAAGAGCTGGTGGCCCCAGGTAAGTTCCTTGTAGATAAGTTGTTTTTGCCTGAGAAGCCCACCATAACTGAGCACCTTACTGGGAATCTCACAACTGGCCAAAAACCAAATGGGCTATAAAGCATGAATACCTCCCTCCCTCTTTCCAAGAGGTAGTTCCTTTGGGCCAGGTTTGAAGCACAATGACAGGGTAGAGTCGGGGAAGCTTGCCCTGCTGCTACTTGTGCTGTACAGATTCTACATCAGACAGAAGAATGGGCAAGATGGGGTCATCCTAAGAACTAGATACAGGCAGATCAAACAGAATCAGCAAGAGAAAGCTGTGCGTGGGCTCTTCCAATGGCCATCCCCATGATAGATGATCCTGGGTTTCTTTTGTACATTTCACTCACTGCTGACTGCTCTTTTTTTCTAGAGTCCAGGAACGGGGTGACGCTCCTCTTCTGATTGAAGAATGGTCGTGTTAAGGCAGTTTGGGTTGCTTCTCTGGAAGAACTACATTTTGCAGGTACTTTCACGCTGGGCTTTCTGTGAGGAGGAGAATAGATGATTGTGGAGATGAGGCTAAGAGAAGCATCGCTTTAGCTGTCTAATGTACAATGCTTCAAATTAAGTCACTTCTCAAGACCCTCCTGGTATGTCTTCAAGCTCCAGTGAACCTTAGCCATTAGGGCAGGTCATCATCAAGAGGAGAACGTCTCTGGGTTCATTTTCTTCTGGATTTGTCTGAGTGTATGCATGAGGAAGGCAGAGTGGTTTTAGTTTTTTGTCACATCCCTTCCCTGCCCCCCGCCCCCTCCCCTTCCCCATTTACCAATCCTTGTCAGTAAAATCAGGCAGCCTGTTGATTGTTTTGGTTCTTTGCAATCTGCTTCGAATACAGTCTGGGGTACACAGTCTAGGTGTGAGCTAGTCATTGAATTTGTTAGCTCTGCAAGTCTAAGCTGTGAGACTAGGGCAGCTGGACACTGGCTTGTTTCTTTCAGACACTTCAGATTTGACATTAGTTAGTTTCCAGATGCTGAAATACTGATCAGGGAACACTGTTTTAAAGCCTGATCTCTCAGTTGCTTTTATTTTAGGGTGGGGACTCTATCCATCTGGCATACAGCCCACACCCAGCTGGCATGTTGCTCAGGGCATCTGATCCATGTTCCATCCTGCTTTGCTCCCAAATGCTGCGCGTGCTCCGGGCAGAGCAGAGCACTGATTGGAAGCTGCTGACCAAACTCACCAGGGGAGTTGTCAGGGTTCCTTCCCCACTCTGAACTCTGGGGTACAGATGTGGGGACCTGCATGAAAGACCCCTAAGTTTATTTTTACCAGCTTAGGTTAAAAACTTTCCCAAGGCACAAATTCCACCTTGCCTTGAACAGTATGCTGCCCCCACCAAGTGATTTAGACAAAGAATCAGGGAAAAGACCACTTGGTGTCCTATTCCCCCAAGCCCTGCACCCCCTTTCCTGGGGAAGGCTTGAGAATAATATCCTCACCAGTTAGCACAGGTGAAAACAGACCCAAACCCTTGGATCTTAAGAACAATGAAAAATCAATTGGGTTCTTAAAAGAAGAATTTTAATTAAAGAAAAGGTAAAAGAATCACCTCTGTAAAATCAAGATGGTAAGTACTTAACAGAATAACAAAAGATTCAAAAACACAGAGGATTTCTTCTCTAGACAAAACTTTAAAGTTTCAAAAACAGGGGTAAACCTCCCTCTTAGCACAGGGAAAATTCACAAGCTAAAACAAAAGATAACCTAACGCATTTCTTTGCTATTACTTACTTTTTTTCTGCAATATTAGATGCTTAGCTTAGATATGACTTAGGGAGATGTATTTTCCCTGCCCTGGTTCATTGTTGACTCCGGGAGACACAGACAAAAAACCTTTCCCCACAGATTTGAAAGTATCTTCTCCTCTTATTGGTCCTTTAGGTCAGGTGCCACCCAGGTTATCTGAGCTTCTTAACTCTTTAGAGGTAAAAGAGGAATTAGCCCTTTACAGGGTAAAGAGGGATTTTATGCTACCCTTCGCTATATGCTTTTGACAGGTGTATGTGTATTTATTTATTTTATTTATTTTGGTGCTGCCCCTTGTGCATGGCCCACACTCCCAATCCTTGTTCTCCACCCTCTCATTGCAATTCTCTCCCACAACCCTGCTGCGTGTGGGCATTGTGGAAGCAGTGCTAGGTGGAGAACACTGAGATTGGTTAGGTGAAGGGATGTTTCCTTCAGTGTCTCTATCCTGATTGAAAGGGCACTGGCTGGGGGAAGTGGGTAATCCAATGATCCTGTAGAAAGATTCATTTCACTAAATGTCTCCTTGTCGTTGCCCCTGCATCACCTCTTCAAACGGAACGTTCTGATAGAGCTGGTCCACTTGCCCATGGAAAGGCAATAGAGGGGGAGCATTAGTCTGTCTACGTCCAGCCATGCTGGTAACTCAAGACTGGTTCTTGGCACTGTAACCGTTTGAGCTCATGTTGGGAGAGGAGTGAACGCGGGGCCCAGCTCCGTCTCGCCACTATCCAGATAGACCCTGCGGTGCCTGTTGAAAGAGGGAGAGGACCTCTGGCTTTCCACCCACCTGGGCTTGACTACTGCCTGCGTCTTGAGTACAAACGGCTCGCTGCCGGTTCAGCTCTGCCCCTCACTGCCAAAGCTGTCTGCCTCTTAGGATTGCGGTGAGGCACTGGACCAGCGGGAAGGGAAGGCAAGTTGGGTTAGATCTGGCTCCACTCAGGCAGCCTGATTCAGCAGCACAGAGCCTGTCTCTTCCTTGATGGAGCACCCCGTCAGCCCAACTGTTTCTACAAACTGGGCAGCAATGAGAAGCGTAAGCTCCTTCAGGCTGACCGGTGAGCGAAGGGTTAATGGGCCATCCATCAGACAGCAGCTCAAACAGTGCTTAGCTCCTTTGGCCTCTTGCTGATTTGGGGCCAGCTTTCCTGTTCTCCCGTGACTCACCACCCAGACATGCAGAGGCACGGAGCCTGCCCTTGCCGTGGGGGCGGAATCTGTAGTTTGTTTTCACAATTAAAAACCATGAAAAAGTTGCAGATCAACACTACATGTTTGAAATAATCACAAACCCACAGTGCGGTCCTAATCCGTGACACGGGCTCCTAGGCACTATGGCAGTGGTCACCAACCAGTCGATTGGAATTGACTGATCAGTCCTAGGGGATCTCCCAGTCTGCCATAATCTCCAGCAGCGCAGTGTGGCTACAGCTAAGGCAGACTCCCTGCCTACCCTGGCCCCATGCCACTCCTGCAGCCCGGGGGCAGGGGTCTTCCTCTGCACGCTGCTCCTGCCCGCAGGCACCGGCCCAGCAGCTTCCATTGGTTGGGAGAGCTGTGAGGACGGTGCTTGCAGAGAGGAGCAGTGCACGGAGCCAAGAGGCCCCCCACCCCAGGGGTCACAGAGGCATGTTGGCCCCTTCTGGGAGCTGCCAGAGGTAAGCGCTGTCCAGCAGGAAACCACACTCCAATCCCCATCCTTGAGCCCCCTCTCAGAGTTAGCATCCTGAACCTCCTCCTGTACCCCAACTCCCTGCCCCAGCCCTGACCCTCCTTCCAGAGCTAGCACCCTGTACCCACTCCTGCACCCCAACCCCCTGTCCCAGCCCTGACCTCCCTTCCAGAGCCAACACCTTGTACCCCCTTCTGCACGCAACACTCTGCGCCCCCTCCTGCACCTTCCAACACTCTGCCACAGCCCGGAGCCTCCTCCTGTACCTAAACTCCCTCCTTGAGCTTGCACCCTTACCCCTTCCTGCACCCCTCACTCCCTGCCCCAGGTTCAGTCCAGAGCCCCTCCGACACTGCGAACCGCTCGACCTCAGCCCGGTGAAAGTGATGAGGGTGAGGGAGAGCGAGCGATGGGGAAGGGGGATGGAGTGAGCAGGGCGGGACTTTGGGGAGGAGGCAGGGTAAATCCTGGGTTGCCATTAGATTCAAAAAGTGATCTTGGGCATAAAACAGTTGGACACCACTGCACTATGTGGATGCAGCTACCACATCATGGAGGGCTGGAGCCAGCGGCCTGAACGAGGAGACTTCATTTTGAACTTGCTTCACTTCCCTCGTCTGTTGTCTGATGCTCTTAGTGCTGGGAGGCAGCATTGTCTAGTGGGTAGAGCACAGGCCTCTTTACATAGCTTTGTACTTCGGAGGTTCCTGCAGAATGGGGGACACTGTACTCAAAGCAAGCATCCTTGGGGGCTGGGTCACTCCTGTTCCTGGGTTTGTATGTGTGTCTTGGGAGACTCGGGATATATCTATCTGGACTTAGTTCCCTCTAATAGGAAACTGGCAGGCCTGGATCAGCCAAAGGGGCTTGTTTCTCCCTGGTTTCCTACTCAGGGAAAGTCACTCTGATTGAAGAAATGAAACTTGCAAGTAATTAGCAGGCCAGTTAAAATGGCTGTTGTGTGAGGGTTAGTTCTGTGTATGGAGCTCAGTCCACGTGACTGGTTTAACTAGACAGCAGCAGCTGAGACCCTTGTTGCTACTGAGAGATGGCTGCATCCCCGTAGCCTCCTGAGCTAGCGAGCTCTGTAATAGTGCAGTCCTGCAGTGGGCAGTGTATGTTGGCTTCCGTTTATGGAGCCAGATGATTTTGGACAAGGTCCAGGAGGCAATTAGACGGTTAATGCAATGATGATGCCCTGGGAGGCAGTCTGTCTGCCAGGGGAATGTAAAACCATCCGACATTCATAATGCTGACTCTGAGCATGGCCTCTGAAACACTTCTCCATCATGCAGGGCCAGGTCATACTGGGTGTAACTCCAGGAACGGCAGTACATTTACCTCAGGTTTGAATTTGGCCTGTGACATGTCAGTTATTTCATTGATTCCCAAACCCCAGGAGGACAGAAAACAGGCTGATGCCTGGAAAATGCCAAAGTGAGGCAGCCACCCCTCTGATTGATCCTGCCCCAGGCAGATGTGTGTGGGGAATCCAAACGTGGGCCAGGTGCATTGGCAGCAGTGAGGGGGGCAGGATTAGCTGCCAGTTCCCCAAATGCTACCCCCTTTCAGGGATTCATGTCCCAGGTGAGCCCCCCTCCTTTCTAAATACAGTATTTCCATAGATACCTGGGATCTGGAAGCCCATCCTGGTGGGGTGTCCTACTGCTCTTGGGATATGCTCCGGGCAGCAGATCCCAGAGAGCCAGGCTGTGCCCCTCTCCTCATTTATGCCACCCTGGAGGCCCTCAAATTGCTCACAGGCCTCAGCCTCTTCTGGCCTTGGCGCTGTCCCAGCATGCATGTCCTAGAACCTGCGTGGGCAGGGAGGTTCTACCTCCCATGGAGCTCATCAGCCTCTGGTGGGACAGGTAAGCTGGAATAGGCTCCCCACCCCTCCTGCTCAGGGCAGCGATGCTCCTCCAGCCAGGCAGCAGTGGCTGGAGCTGAATAGGGAACTTGGCTAGGGAGAGGAATTCTTACTTCATCAACAGTATTATGAAGAAACAACAAATAATTCATAGCCAGTCAGGTCCTTGCACCCCACTCCCTCCCTCCTTCCCAATAACCTTCTTCCCCTCCTCAGGAGTGTGCATCACAGTGTGGGAAGGAAGCATGGTCTTTTTTGACTCTGGAGTGGGACACCTGGGCTCAATTCCTGGCTCTGCCACAGATCGGCTGTGTGACCTTGGACAAGTCACTTAATCTCTTGTCTCTCCATCTGAAGAATGGGTTGATCCTTCCTCACTGTGAGGATAAAATCCTTTAATGTTTGTGAGGGGATGGGAGGTAGGGGGGATAATCTCCTGTGGGGGCTGCCTTGTTGCATTCACTCCTGCTTCTTATAGGCCCAGGAGGAATCAGCCATTGTAGGAAGAAAAACAATCTATGAAAAGTGGAGGGAGGGGAGTACAAACACACACTCATGAAGAAAGTATCAGGGTTCAACTCCGGTCCATCGATCCTTTCAACGGGGATAGTGAAATGCATCAGTATGAATCTTATGACAGGAAAACTAAACCCTATTCTGTCCTTGGGTTTAAATTGCGATCCATCCTAAAGTGAATCAATACACTTGTGGGCCAAATTAACTGATTGTTGGAAGCAGCTACATAAACTGCGCACCACGTTGGAGATGATTTAACAGCTTGGAGGCTGCTCCAGATGGTGTTCGAGGTGGGGCTGGGGCACCTGAACAGGCAGTTGCCTGGACAACAAATTGAGTAATAACACCTTCCCTTTATCACTGGATCTCAAAGCACTTCACAAGCCTTTATTAAGCCTCCCCTTACCCCACTGAAGTACGTAAATAATACTGAGCTCTTCTTTAGCACTTTTCATCAGTAGATCTCAAAGTGCTATATAAAGGGGGAAACTGAGGCACGGGGAAGTGAAGTAATTTGCTCAGGGTCACCCAGCAGCCAGGTGACAGATATGGGACTAGAACCCAGGTCTCCTGAGTCCCAGTGCTCTATCCCTGAGGCCATACTCCTCTGAGATGTTCTGCTAATTTTATCAATGTGAAGATGGAGGCAAGGTCACTTGCGTGACGTTTATAGCAATATAGCGGCACGGCAGGGAATAGAACCTCAAAGTCCTGATTCCCTGTCGTCTTAGCACTGTAAGACATGACACCATGTAATGAAACTGTGCATCGTCACCCACTTTGTGTCCTTCCTCCCCCTCCCCTTCACTATATTCTAAATGCTGCTTCCAAGATTCTTGTCCCCCTCCCCCAGTCATCTCATTCCTACATCCCTTTCTCAGGTCTTGTCTACACTAGAAAATTAGATTGACCCAGCTGCATCGCTTGGGATGTGAAAAATCCACATCCATGAGCACTGCAGTTAAGCCGAATTAAGTCCCCGTGAGATGGGTTTACTATAGTAGCCGGTGAGCCCCTCCTGTTGCTGAAGCACTACAATGGTGGTAGTGTTTTAACTGTAAATGTAGCCTCAGATACTTTTACTGGCTTCCATTCTCCTTCATGTTCAAAGCTCAGCACAACTATTCCCTCTTGTTCCTATCTATACATCAACTCTCCTTTCCTCCTCCTCAGTCTTGCTGTTCCTTACCCAGTCCCAACTTCACTTCTCCTTTCCCGCTGCTCCTCATGCTTAAAGCAGCATCTCTGTTGGGGGCCTGATCTAAAGCCCATTAAATGATTCTTACCGACTTCAGAGTGGTAGCCGTGTTAGTCTGTATCCGCAAAAAGAAAGAGGAATACTTGGGCACCTTAGAGACTAACACATTTATTTGAGCATGAGCTTTCGTGGGCTAAAACCCACATCATCAGATGCATGCAGTGGAAAACTCTGCCAGCTCTGTCCACATATCTATTCAGAGGACACCATCATAGGACCTAATCACATCAGCCACGCTATCAGAGGCTTGTTCACCTTAACATCTACCAATGTGATATATGCCATCATGTGCCAGAAATGTCCCTCTGCCATGTACATTGGCCAAACCGGACAGTCTCTACGCAAAGGAATAAATGGACACAAATCAGACATCAAGAATTATAACATTCAGAAACCAGTCGGAGAACACTTCAACCTCCCTGGTCACTCAATTACAGACCTCAAAGTTGCAATACTTCAACAAAAAAACTTCAAAACCAGACTCCAACAAGAAACTGCAGAATTGGAATTAATTTGCAAATTGGACACCATTAAATTAGGCTTGAATACAAACTGGGAGTGTATGGGTCATTACACAAAGTAAAAACTATTTTCTCATGCTTGTTCCCCACCACCACCACCACCACCACTGTTACTCACACCTTCTTGTCAACTGTTGGAAATGCATCCTGATTATCACTACAAAAGTTTTTTTTTCGTCTGCTGCTAATAGCCCACCTTAATTGATTACTCTCATTACAGTTGGTATGGCAACACCCATTTTTTCATGTTCTCTGTGTATGTGTATCTTCTTACTGTATTTTCCACTGCATATATCTGATGAAGTGGGTTTTAGCCCACGAAAGCTTATGCTCAAATACATTTGTTAGTCTCTAAGGTGCCACAAGTACTCCTCGTTCTTTTTACTGACTTCAATTGGCCTGGGATGAAGGCCTTAATGAGGTGATGTGGTCTGGTGGATTGAGCATGGAACTGGAACTATGGGCCAAAAACTCTCACTTAATCCAGCTCTGTCACTGATTCACTGAGTGACCTTGGGCAAGTCACTTCATTGTTCTGTGCCTCAGTTTCCCTGTCTATAAAATGAGGATGATGATACTTTGCTGCCTCCTGGGATGGCTGTAGAGGGTAATATTTGTATGGTCTTGGGAATCATAAAGCGATACACACGGTAAGTACAAGTATTGACACTTGTCAGTGGGGCATTCCTTGTACTCAGGGAAACTTTGTGGCTGGAATCACATCCTACTTAGCTTGTTGTGCTTTACTGCCTTGTGCCTCCAGATTATAAACTCTTTGGGTATGACTGCACTTAAGGTTTTAATGCCAATGCACTTGTTAGTTACTATGTCTGAACATTCTACATGCTTCTGTTCCAGGACAGAGCCCTAGGTATATCACAAACCTTTGTGGCCAGGGACATGGAGTGTCTAGACTAGCACATTCACATGTGTTAACTCATGTTAAATGTCAGCTCAGTTAACTTGATATTAAAACTCCAGTGTAGACCAAACTTCTGAGGCAGAGGCTTTGGACTCAGACGCATTCTCCCTACTGTATGGGGTGCATGCAGCACTTCTAGTTCTATGTAACAATGTTGTTGCAGCTAGGGTTTGAGTGGTTGGCAGCTAAATAGCTTTAACCGTTGTAGATGTGGGATTGGCTGTCATGCTTGAAGCTGCTGTAGGGTTATACTATAACCTGTCCAGTATTTACATATAAAACCAAACAAGAGGTGACTTTGCAGACGTACTGTCAGAGTCCAGTGCTGCCGAATAGCCCCACAGCTGGGCATGCTCAGTGCTGGTCAGATTCCCGCTATCCTTGATGCCCTGCTCTAATCTGCAGCTATTCAACTTTGTGCTGTGAACTTATCAGATCTCATCAGCTAATCAGACTGGGTGCTTTGATGGGTGGCCTCCACGGAATTGCTGAGGAGCTGCAAGAAGTGGTATTGGTGACTTCCTTGGAGGTGCTCCTTCCCGTGGAGTCAGAGCTGACTTGCTTATAAAGACCTCGTTTCACTGGAGGAGGAAAATTAACTGTACTATGCTCTGACTTAACTCCAGCTCCGCTTGCCCCATTCTTTTCCTTTTCCATTTGAATGCATGATAGTTCTTCACTCCCAGCCCTGAGGTATTGGGTAATGCTGCTATGTGCTATTAATCAGCTGCCCTCCTTCACCCCAGTGGTGATCAATCACCAAGCATCCCTTTCCATCCTTGCAAGAATGCTGTGGTGTAATTTGATGTCTGTGAAGTGCCCAGAGATACCCAGCAGAGCCCTATATTTCCTGTCTGTTTCTTGCATGCAATTGCCCTTGCCTCTAGGAAGCTTCTCTGTGCACAGCAAGAGGTGAAGAGGGTGGAGAATGACATGTCATGAGTTGAGTGCTCCTGCATCCATCAGGACTTTACATCAAAACCTTGCTAGCTGACAATGGCTAGGCTGCAAACTGGCTTGATTCACTATTAACTCCTGAGGCCTTTTTGGCTTGTTCACCCTGTGCTACGTGTTACAAAACCCAGATGACAAGGAGGCTGGGAGCATCTCTTCCCTTTGCCTGTACAACATCTAGCACAATTGGGTCTTGGCTTGATTGGGGTCCCTTTGCCAATGCAATGCAAATAATGGTCATCACTTTTGCCTTTGGCTATGACTACAGCGAAATGCAGTTGACTCACTATGTGTGGTACTGGCGTGTGTGAGCTGTGATTTCCTTCCCAGTGCTAAATGGATCCCCTGCCTGCTAGTCTAACTGGTTCTCCCTTATTTCTCCTGCAGAAGCGACAGATTTTGGTAACGGTCATAGAAATCTGCTTGCCATTGCTATTTGCTGCAATCCTCATTGTGCTCCGCCACCGAGTGCATTCGATCAGTCACCCCAATGCCACCATCTACCCCAGCAAGTCAGTAGATGAGCTGCCATGGTTTTTCCATCACCAGAAACTTAACCCCTGGGAGCTGGTTTATGTCCCCTCCAACATCACTGCTGTGAAGAGCATTGCGGAGGTGGTGGAAAAGGCGTTGCGCATCAATATCAAAGGTTAGACTGGGCTGGGGGTTCCTGGAGGGGAGGGAGGTCTTTTAAGTGTAAAAACCAGTGTGTACATGTATGTGGGCACGCGTTTCATATGGCCTTATTCAGAAAAGCACTTAAGCACGTTTTGCTTCGCTGAAGAGAGATGGGATTGTGTTAAGTGCTTTTAAAGCTAAGCACCTGCTAAATTGGGATCTGTGGGGAGGCTGCTTTAAGTGGCCTGGATTCAGCTTCAGAAGGGATTAGTTATTTCTCTAAGTTAATCATGTCTAGGGACCAGGGTTCAAAATCTGATGTAGGCACCAGGTGACAGTGATGTGGCTGCCTTCATCTTGAGGTGAGCCTTCTGCTATTGCAATTAAAGTAGTCACTTAAAAATCAGACTTCTGTCTGGAAATTTTCACCTCCTGTCAAAGTAGTATCTGAGAGAGACTAACACAGAGGTGGGCAAACTACAGCCTGCGGGACCCTCCTGCCCAGTCTCTGAGCTCCTGGCCCGGGAGGCTAGCCCCTGGCCCCTCCCCTGCTGATCCCCCTCCCCGCAGCCTCAGCTCACTGCGCTGCCGGCAGGGCTGCGAGCTCTTGCCGGGCCTGACCCAGTGCTCTGTGCTGTGCAGTGGCAGGGCTGGCTCCAGCCAGACGGCACAGCTGCCTGTCCTAGCGCTCTGTGCGGCGTGGCTGTAGCGCCGCCAGTCACTGGCACTCTAGGCAGCGCAGTAAGGGGGCAGGGACGGGGGGGGGTTGGATAGAGGGCAGGGGACTTCAGGATGGTGGTCAGGGGGCGGGGGTGTGGATAGGGGTCAGGCCTTGGCCGGGGTGGGAAACGGGGGGGAGCCAGGACCTGGAGTAGACTGAATGGAGGCAGGGGTCCCGAGTGGGCAGTCAGGAATAAGAGGAGGGGTTGGATGGGGCGGCGGGGAGCAGTCAGGTGCGGGGTTCAAGGGGCAGTCAGGGACAGGGAGGGAGGGATGGATGGGGCAGGGATCCCAGGGGGGCTGTCAGGGAACAGTGGGGGATTGGATTGGGTAGGAGTCCCAAGGGGGCCGTCGGGGGAGAGACTGCAGCACAATCTCCTTGGAAGAGACGTGGGGGGGGGGGTCAAATGGGAGTGGGGGCCGGGCCACATCTGGCTGGATGGGGAGGCACAGCCTCCCCTAAACGTCCCTCCATACATTTTCAGAAACCTGATGTTGCCCACCCCTGGGCTAACAGAACGAGATTAGAAAAACTAGCAGTGTCCTTTATGCTGTTTTTTTGTTTTGTGATTTGACAGCTCTTTGTATAGTCAGTTTTGCTGGTTTCCCTCTATGTTAGGAAGAGCCAGGTGAAAAAAATTTCTGTTGGAAAATGCTGATTCAGCTAAACGGAAATGTTTTGCGGGAACATTTCACTTTTGTCAAAATTTTGAAAGGGAAATTATGGAACTGCTTCATTTTCACTCCTGTGTTCTGTTGTGAAATGTTCTGACCTTATCGGAATATTTTTTTTGTTGTCATTTTGAATGTTTCTGAAATATTTTGGAAGTTTCATTTTGTGGAACATTTTTTTTTTCATTCCAGTTTGAAAAATAAGCGAACATTGGCATTTCCCATGGAATGGAAATTCCCTTTTCCATCAGCTCTAATGATCTGTATCTCCCTGTAGTTTGCATGAGTCTTTCACCCAGCACTGGAGAGAGAAAGGTTTACAAATAGGGAAATGGGGTTTTGCAACCATAGGAATTGTCAGGGGGATTCGAGGCTGGAGCCCCAAAATTGCTTTTTAACTCGCTTTTCATATTGCTTAGGCTTCCAAGTTGGCAGGATCCCTTTAACAGCATAAACTCGGTGGGATTGGTACCAGACCTTCCACCTTAGCCAATGTTTGATTTGTTCTGTTTTTGAGTTAGTTTAATGCCAGTAAAAGGTGCCAGATTCCACCTAGGCGAGTGAAGTTCTCTGGGTAGCTGCACATTAGCTACAGCTTGGCAGCAGCAGTGCAAGGTTCCCCACGCCCTACCCTGACTGAGCCTTGTTGGAGGGGAGCCCTTCTAGCTCTAGAAGAGCTGTCCCAGACCAGAATTGCATTGTCATGTGACGGGTTTGGTGAGCCGGCTCTGGGGAGGGTCCTGACATTGCTGGCCACAAAAACGGGGGCTGAGTTGGGAGAACTGTTTGTGGGGGGCTTGTACAGGCCTTGCCTAAGAAGAGTCTGAGTCTGGCTGGGCTTTCACATGCATGAATCAAACTCTCCCATTGTTTTTCCTTTAAGGATTTGGGGCGGGGTGAGCTTTCTCTCTTGTGAAAGGTGAAGAACATAACTCCTTGGTACCAGGAGCTGGCACTCCTGGCATGGGTGGGGACGGGGCATTATACTGGGAGTTGCCTTCAAATGGGAGACAGAGCCAATGTCGCTGATCAAAGCAGAACTCTGATGAAATCATCCCGCCACCTGCCATGCTCCCCAGCAGCCTGTCAGGACTGAAACCCAAAAACTGTTGTCTTGGAAACGTCCCAGTGCACCCCTTCATGGCCGTGAAGTCCACCCCATCACAGGCGGCTCACTGCATTGATTTCCCTCCTCTGCAGCTCAAGGGTTCCCCTCGGAGAGGGAGTTTGAGGACTACGTGAAGTTTGATAACCGCTCGGGTAATGTGCTGGCCGCCCTTGTTTTCAAACACTGCTTCAATCAGAGCAAGGACCCCTTGCCGCTGCAGGTAAGTGAATCTGCAGGCCAGTCCCTTTCAGAAGTGGGTGTCCTCCCCCGTCACAAAGGCCAGCGCTCTGAGGAGCTGTGTGATGACCCCCATGCTGCCCCAACGTGACATGAGAGAGAGGACATCCCGGTTACGATGTTACTGTGAACCAAGCGGCTCTCGCTTCAATGTGGGGCTAGCTCCAGAAGCTATAAGAACAGAGAACGCCATGATCATTTCCTAGTGCCACGGTGGTAGAGGAGAGTACCGAGGTTGCTATAGTGATGGGGGCCATCAAAGTATCCAGATACCTATATGAGAGACAGCACTTCCCTGACACAGCATCCCCAATGCTAAACACAGGGTGGGAGGACTGGTATCCCTTCACCTGTCCAGGCCAGAGACAGCAGCCCTGTTGTGAAGCTTTTGAGGGAAGACCTCCTAATGGTCCCTTGGGGTGCTCCAAGATGCACCTCCCTTTTCTCCTCTCAGACTGGTGCTGTCTCTCAGGCTCTGATTCTCCGTTGCCTTCTCCACAATCCCCTAATTTTTTTCTGACTCCAACGCCCCTCTTGTTCTGTTGCCTTGTAGGTTAATTATCAGCTGCGCTTCAAATACAGCCCTAGGAATGCCCCTCGGAGCGAGCAGACAGGCCTGAACCCCAACCTCGACCGTGACTGGCACACCAGCTACCTGTTCCCACTTTTCCAGTTACCGGGCCCCAGAGAAGCCAAGTTCCCAGATGGAGGGACGCCAGGTGAGCAGGATGTCTCTGGGGTTCATAGATTCCAAAGCCAGAAGGGACCGTTGTGATCATCTAGGCTGAACTGCACAGCACAGGCCAGAGACCTGCCCCAAAACAATTCCCAGAGCTGAGCTTTTAGAAGAACATCCTGTGTTCATTTAAAAAGTGTCAGTGCTGGAGAATCCACCACAAACCTTGGTAAATTGCTCCAGTGGTTTAATTACCCTCATTGTTAACAATTTACAGCTTATTTCCTCTCTGAGTTTGTCTAGCTTCAACTTCCAGCCATTGAATCATGCTAGAGTTTTTTCTGCTGGACTGAAGCACTATCATCAAATATTTGTTCCTCATGTAGGCACTTAGAGACTGTGATCAAGTCACCCCTTAACCTTCTCTTTATTAAGCTAATTAGGCTCAAGGAGCTCCATCTATCACTGTAAGGCAGGTTTTCTAATCCTTTAATCATTCTCATGGCTCTTCGCTGACCCCTCTCCAATTTATTAACATCCTTCTGGAACTGTGGGCCCCAGAACTGGACACAGGATTCCAGCCGTGGTTGCTCTCGGGTCTGCTGGTTCCTAACCCAGTGCCTTAGTCCAACTATTCTCCTTCCTCTTGTAGTAAATCCGTGGAGTACACCTGCTGGCAGCCTGTGCAGGTGAGAGTGCTGGCATCACTGGCGCTCGGTTAAAACTTTGGGGCAGGGATGCCGCCGTGCACTGCAGTAGCTGAAATCTATCCAAGGAACAGTCCAAAGAAAACACGGGCCCTACTGTATGGTGCCGTATGCATTGTGTTATACACAGAACAATGAGGATGATCAGTCCCAGGGCTAATTATGCTGCTGCTTCTCCTGCTCCACCAAACAGCCTCTGAAGGCCACATCCTTTCCGAGCATATGCACCATTACCCCTAGTTGCCACATTCTGTACGTCTGTTTAGAGCAGGAGTGGGCAAACTTTTTGGCCTGAGGACCACATCTGGGAATAGAAATTTATGGTGGGCCATGAATTCTCAGAAAATTGGAGTTGGGGTGCGGGAGGGGTGAGGGGTCTGGCTGGGGGTGCGGGCTATGGGATGGGGCTGGGGATGAGGAATTTAGAGTATAGGAGAGTGACCTGGGATGAGACCGAGGGGATCAGAGCTGCGGCAAAGGGTTGGGATGCGGGGGAAGGCTCAGGGGTGCAGACTCCAGGCGCCGCTTACCTCAAGCAGGTCCCAGAAGCAGCGGCTTGTTCCTTCTCTGGCTCCAGCATGGCCAGGTGGCTCTGCACACTTTCCCGTCCACAGGCAGCACCCCTGCAGCTCCTATTGGAGCACCAGAGGGGGCCATTAGAGCGGGGCCATTGGAGCGCATAGGTCTCAGAGGGGGGCCATGCCGCGGCTTCTGGGAGCCATATGGCGCAGCCCCTGACCCTGCTTCCTGGCTGAAGCGCTGCAGGAGGGCCATGCTGTGCCTTCTGGGAGCTGCACCCAACCCTGCTTCCTGGCTGAAGCGCTGGAGAGGGGCCATGAAGCTGCTTCCACAACCCGATTGGAGCAGCCCCTGACCCTGCTCCCCAGCTGGAGTACTGGAGCGAGGCAAGCCCTGCTCCCCAGCGGGAGCTCAAGGGCCAGCTTAAAATGGTTGGCAGGCCGGGTTCGGCCCGTGGGCCATAGTTTTCCCGCTCCTGGTTTAGAGTGTAAGCTCCTTGGGGCAGGTTCTGTGTGTGTTTGTACAGCGCCTAGCACCATCAGGTCCTGTTCCCTGTCTGGGCGCCCAGTCGTTATGCTAATACAAATAATACAGTGGGCATCCATTTGCCAGCAGGAAGCATTCACCTCTCAGGGTAGCTGGCTGCCCCGTTCCTGCAGTGCCTCACACTTGTCACTCTGTGTTTTCTCACAGGTTACATCCGGGAAGGGTTCCTGGCCGTGCAGCATGCCGTTGACAGAGCCATCATGCAATACCATGCCAACACATCTGCCACTCACCTGCTGGAGGGGTTCACCGTGGTTGTCCAGCGGTTCCCCTACCCACCATACGTCAATGACCTCTTCCTCCTGGCCATCCAGAACCAGCTGCCCCTGCTGCTCATGCTGAGCTTCACCTACACCTCGCTCAACATCATCCGTGCTGTTGTGCACGAGAAGGAGAAAAAGTTGAAGGTAAATGCTAGGCAGATGGCCAGGGCACCGGTGGCTTCCTGCAGGCTGAGCTGCCGCTGTGGCAGTGACACCATGTGCTATTGCCAGAGCGCTCTAATCTAGGGAAGATCAGGACCATGGCTTCCAAGACAGGATGGCACTTGAGTGGTCACCTGCTGTTCCCATGCAGTGGGAGGGGAGTGTATTGGGAAGGTGAGCCGGCAATGTTGCTCTGCTCTGCTGGCCAGCTTGCCCCAGCAGCCTGGCTCTGCACCTTGAAGGAGGCTGCTGGTGTCTGTGCCCCTGGTAGCCAGCTGTGAGAAGAATGTAAGGAGAAATGATGCTGTCCTGGGCTGCGGAGGGAAACCTGAGCACTCCACGTGGGCTGGAGTCAGGTGGAACAAGGGAGAGGATAGCAATAGGGAAGTGAGGGAGTGGGTGGAAAACCCTGTGCAAAAGGAGCATGTGAAAAAATAGCCCTGGAAGAAAAACAACTAATGGCAAGAGCCTTGCTTAGCTTCCTGCAGCACAATCTCCTTGGAAGGAGTAAAACGCCTGCGATCAGTATGGGCTCAGTCTCTAAACACAGGCACAGATAACTCTGCATTAACTGCTTTGCTTACCCATGCCAAATGCGTTCTAAAGCTTTTAAGCTGCTGAGTTGTAAACAAAACCCCACTCTTGCCAGGCAAGCAGAGGGCAGGAAAGGGGGTTTGTGGAGGGTTAGTGAATTCCAGGGAGGAAGGAAGCTGATCCTGCTGCAGGAATTCAGCTCTGCCGCCTTACCATGCAGCTTTGTCTGCTTGGCAATGCTCTTAGATCTGGTGGCAGTGGCAGGCGGGTCGCTGTCGTGAGTCTGATTCTGATGCCTAAAGGGTGGCTCTGGGGAAGACGGAAACTGTTGTGGGTTCTGGTGGCTTAGGTGCACAGGGAGGTTTGTTGGGGTGGGGGGTTTTCTTTAGGTGTTGGGGCACAATGCATTGTTTTATATCAAGAGACTGGTGTCTAGGCAACCATGAGCTCAGGTAACTCGGTCACTAGAACATCAGATTGTTAATCTGATGGTTCCAGGTTCAGTTCTTCTTTGGTCGGTTAAATTTTTCCTAGGTTATGCAGAAGGTCAGACCAGATTATTGTAATGGTCCCTTCTGGCCTTATCCTCTATGAAAGTGGATTTGGGTTTCCACCCAGTGCTCCAGGGGAACCTTGCTCTTCCTGCCACCCTAGCCTGACCCCCACGTCATCCAGAGTCACTGGCAGTTGTTCAGAAACAGGCTAGGATTTAAAATAGAACGCATGGGTGACAGCTGCTCCGTGCTTTGCCACATTGGGCCTGGTTCTAGCACATGGTGCCCGGTTCTCATCAGCTGCCTCTTTCTGTCCCACAATGGCAAATACAATCAGGGTGCTCTCGGCAGGCAGCTGTCACGGCACAGGGTAATACGCACTTGTGTTGACCTCCCACAGGAGTACATGCGCATGATGGGCCTCAGTAACTGGCTGCACTGGAGTGCCTGGTTCCTCATGTTCTTCCTCTTCCTCCTGGTGTCCATCTTCTTTGTCACGGTGCTCTTCTGTGTCAAGGTGAGTGTCCTGGCTCCGGCTCCCAAGGTATACGTTAGAACCACCCTGGGGATGGCGGTGGGGGAGCTGATGGCTTTCTCATGTGGACAGGCATCTGCAGGCGGCTTTAGATTGCAGGGGGAGGGGGATGTCCTAGGCCCTTAGACTCAAAAATGCTGCTGAATTATATTTCCCCACCACTTTCCACTTCTTCAATCCAGACAGCTTTTCTCTTCACTGTCCCAAACCAGGGGGAAAGTGGAAGTTGGAGGGTAAGACTTCAAAGTCAATATTGGGGGTCAGGGCGGTGCCTGCCCCTTCTCAGCGTGAAAGTTCACTTTGCTATTTCAGGCTAGGCCTTTGCTGCACTCAGTTTTGTAAGTGTTTGAATCCCCCTCTGCAGACACCATAGCTTGCTTTTCACACAGCCTTGTGGCAAGAAGTTCCACAGGCATCATTGAGGCCAAGAGCTTAGCAGGATTCAGAAAGGGATGGAACATTCATATGGTTAACAGGAACATCTGGTTATTAAAGGATAAAATCACCCAGGGTTTTCGAAGGGATTTAAACCCTCCCGCTTCAGGTTGCATGCAGCCTTAACCAATGGGAGGAAACTTCCCTTGTGGGCAGGCTATCCCAGAACTGATGCTGAAGGGTTTCCTGTGCCTTCCACTGGAGCAGCTGGTGCTGGCCAGTCAGAAACAGGGTGTTGGACTGGCAGGACCACGGGTCTGATCCAGTCTAGCCATTCTGGTGGTGAGCCTACAGGAGTCCTTGGAGTGTCAGGGGCATAAAAGCCACTCTTCGTTAGATCCTGGTCTACTCTAGGATAATCACCGCCTGTGATGCTCAGTGCAGTGGTACAGACTGTAGGGTAGAAAGCTCTTGGGTATCTTTAACACAGTTTCTTTATCTCTTTTGATCACCGAGCCCGTTCTGTGCCACCATCTGCACCATGAGGATTGCAGATCTCAGTTCCCAGGCTAGATGCTGTGTCCGTGTGGGTAACGGTACTCATGGCCTGGATTTTGTTTGTAGGTTAGCCAGCAGGGGGCGGTACTCACCAACAGTGACCCAACCCTGGTATTCACCTTCCTGGCCGTCTTTTCCATTTCCTCCATCTCCTTCAGCTTCATGGTCAGCACCTTCTTCTCCAGAGGTGAGCCCATCCTGTTAACCTTTCATGCTGTTTGTCAGAGAGGGTGCTTTGGCTATGGAACATGGACACCCATATAGAAATGGCACCGTATCCTCTTCCCGTGTGGTTCCTACCTGCTGACTTTACTAAGATCTTCCCATTAGCTTGGCAGAGCCAGCCCAACCCTGGGAGAGTCACCTAGAGTCTGATCTGCCTTGAGAGTGATCAACAGAATGATATACCAAATAGCAATCAGTTAAACCTTGGAAGACACGGGGAGCTGCATAGGTCTCACTAAGGGATTTTGTCCTGCAGAACCTTTATTTCCAGTGGGGATGTGTGAGAAGGAGAGACCCCAGCTTGACTCTCAGATCCCTTGGACCTTGCAGAGCCAACTTGTTACTTACAAACAGAGCAGATATGCTGTAGGAGCCACTGAGAGCCAATAAATACAGAGCCCCACAGCTCCATCTTCGCAATTTCTCTTCACCACGTGGTGGAAGGGGCAGGGGCTGGAGTAGTTTCGACAGCACTCATGAGCACTGATTGTTCTTTGGGGCTAAATATCACAGCGTTGGGCTAGCTCCTCTGAATGCCCCTCGCTATGTGGGCGCTTTGTGGGGAAACAAGGGGTGACAACCAAAGGGCTGTTGGTTGCTTGTGAGTGACCAGGCATTTTGGCTAGAATTCCCGGCTTCTTCCTGGTATCCTTCCAAATAGAACTAGTGACCAAAGGAATGAAATCCCGCCTCCAACCTAGTGCCTCCAGCTTCAGAGGGCAGCAAGCTGTATTTGTGTAGGATTGTTGTGGCCCGTGCTTTAAAGAGGGCAAGCGGGGAAGGCAGACAAGAAGCCAGAGGAGAGTCGTGATGCCTGGACCCTCGTATCTAGAGCAGAGTTTCTCAAACAGGGGTCGCCGCTTGTGTAGGAGCTGCTGGAAGCGGCGGACAGTAAGTCCCTCGGCCTGCGCCGCTTCCAGAAGCTCCCGTTGGCCCTGAGCAGCAAACCACGGCCAGTGGGAGCTGCAATCAGGCCGGACCTGTGGATGGGGCAGATAAACACACCGGCCTGGCTCACCAGGGGCTTTCCCTACACAAGCAGCGACCCCTGTTTGAGAAACCCTGATCTAGAGTTTGATGCTCTGCCAGCGGAGCCACCTGAAGGTTTGATTGTTGTGGGACCTTTGTCCAGTTGTTCATTTGGCACTGGGCATTAAGTGCGAGTGTGCTGGGGACAGAAGGATGAGCAGGGTGCCGCAAACCCAGCAGAGCAGGTACATTCCTCCATGTCAATAACTGCAATGGAAATACCTGCTGGTCTCACTTGTCCATTGTTTGGTCTCCTAATGGCTCTTATTCCTGTTGTACAGGGGACAATCCAAGGGGGAGGGTGACCTCTAGCCAGGCTGGAGAAGCTGTTAACTCTGGATTTTTGTGCTGGGTGAGGAATGCAGCCAAATATTCCATCAGCCCCTCCAGCAGTTTTCCACAGGAGACTCAGGGAGCAGTTTGTTCTGAAACACACCAGTAGGGGAAGCTCTTTCGTATGGGGTCAGCGTCGTGGCTTGTAAACATCCCTCTTTCTAATGGGAAAGGTCTGTATGTTGAATTGCTGATGCCCTTCCCACCTGGTAAGGGCAGGACTCATCTGGTGGAGGAAGGGTTTGGTCTTTTCCGTCATCCTGGTGTGACTTACAAAACCAAGCCTGCTCTCCTCTGCAGATGTGCACTGAGCAGTGGCTTCAGTTTGGGAGGCCGCAGGTGTCCTTGGCTGCCGCACTCTGTATGGTAGGATGCTGGGAAAGGCTCCAAAGCATGTTCCCGTTACTGGTAGGCTGTGCGTGGGGCGTGCAGTCACTTGGGAGCTGTCTGGTTTGATGCCCAGTAAGGGCTGTCAATACACATCCCCATTCAGCATTATTATTAAAAGCTGCGGTGCATGAGAAGCTTATATACCGGACCTTTCCAAAACGGGCCAGTGTCTGCTTTAAGACCTCACTGAACCCGCTGGACTCTTCACTGCGCTGCTTGGAGCATTCTGGGGCTTGAAACGACATGGTGCAGTCCAATAGTGCAGGGAGGTTGGGAGACTCTCCTCTAGTCCCAACTCGGCCACTGACCTACTGTGTCACCTGGGCCAATCAGTTAATCGCTCTGTGCCTGTTTCCCCATCGGCGTCATGGACATAACACCCGCCTTTGCCAAGTACTTAGATCTCCTTGCATGGAAACTCTGGAGAAGTTTGCAGTGTGTCTTGTATCCATTTGTGTTTGTCACCACCCTGTTGGAAATTTCTTTTCCTTTTTTTTTTTCCCCTTCTCTGCACTTGCAGCAAATGTGGCAGCTGCCGCTGGGGGTTTCCTTTACTTTTTCTCCTACATCCCCTACTTTTTTATCTCGCCTCGCTACGACCTGATGTCCCACGGTCAGAAGCTGTCATCCTGCCTCCTCTCCAATGTTGCCATGGCCATGGGGGCACAGCTGATAGGCATGTTTGAAGGAAAAGGTGAGTGATTTTTTTTTCTCTCTCTCTCTCTGCTGTTGTAATATGCAGGCCCAGCTGGGGAAGCCAAGCACGGGAAGTCAGCCTGGAGACTTACACTGAGCTCTAGAGTTCCAGGATTGGGGACGTTAAGCGCTTTGATGCCAGTCTGAAAAATCAAGCTCTAATCTGGCCTCTTTTTTTGAACCTTGAGACTTGATACTGATCCTGTACCATAGAAGGAGTCTTGTCATTGGCATAAGTGAGAGCAGGAGTCAGTCCTTGGACAGCTAATCCAAAGGAGGGGATCTGTCAATGCACACACTTGCCAGCTTCGAGGTTCTGGATAACTTATACCTCTCTGGAGGAGCTGCCCTCACTTTGTTGGGAGCACCTCATCTCCAAATTGGATTTGGCTGGCAAAGCTAGGATTCTCCGGTGGTTTTGCTTTTGTTAATTACAAAGTTAATACTACTCTGAAGGATGTAATTTCTGACGTTAATTGAATCCAAATCATCTTTCCCCTGCTAATTTCCATATCAATGAGCCATCTGTCTCTTTTTCCAAAAAGGACGTTGTCTTTGCGAATTGATGAAACTTAGCAGGAGATTGAGACATGGGTAGTATTTTTAGGGGAGAAGACACACATCTGTCTCCTTGGTACAGTGTCAGAAAGTGCAGAAGAGGGTGGATGGTTTGTGACCAAGGGCCCCATTTGGGAATCAGGAGATCCGAGTTCCACTCCTGTCACTTATCCTGTCTGTGCCTCGGTTCCCCATCTGTGACATGGGGATTGACTGTACATTCGTACCTGGCAAGGGTGCCATGGGCTATAATTTCTAACGTATGAGAGATGCTCAGACGCTACAGTGGTGGAGGCCATGTGGGAGCCCAGATGGGAAATGGTGCAGACTGACGTGAAGGTTACACTAATATAAGCGGTATGTGGTAGGGACTCTATTCAAAGCACTCCAAAGCGGATACAGGGGGTTTTACAAGTGTGTTAGGAGGGCCAAATGGTACATGTCTTAAGTATGGACACGGCACTGAGGCTGGGTGGACTGATCTATACCAGCACTGAATATTTTCTTTGCCAGCTTGGGTGTCCTGTACTGGAACAACATTTTTAGCAATTATTTGATTCCTAGCACAGGTGGAGTTTTTGAAGCCATACTCGGGATGCGGGGGCAGGGGGGGAAATAGAACAAGCTGCTGAGAACAAGGTCATGCAGTAACTTAGGTATTTAGCCAACACATTTTTGCAGATCTTCGTAAATTAAATCACACAATAAGTTACAGGCATGTGCTAAACATATTTATCGTGTCTTGCTTTCCGATGTATTTTCTATCCCCCTCCCACACATGTGCACACAGTGTGCTAGCAGCGAATTTGTATTGTGATCCCTTATTTCACAGTCCCAGAGAACGTGTACCACTGTATATATTTTCCCAGCCTGCGGGTGAGGAGTTCCGATGTGTTACATACTGTGGCTGCACATTGGCAGATGCAGACACCATCTTGTGTGCTTTCAGGGACCGGCATTCAGTGGCAGGACCTCATGAAGCCAGTCAGCGTGGATGATAACTTCACCTTTGCACAGGTGCTGGGGATGCTGCTGTTGGACTCTGTCCTCTATGGCCTGGTGGCCTGGTATGTGGAGACCGTCTTCCCAGGGGAGTATGGTGTGCCGCAGCCGTGGTACTTCTTCTTGACGGTGAGCACCGCTGCTGCGCGCTCCGTCGCTGGCAACGTCTGAGATGAAATGCAGGGATTCTGCTCTCACACCCAGAGTGTTTATTATAACGGGGCTTAAATAGGAATTCTCTGCCCTGTTATGCAGGAGGTCAGACAAATGATTGCAATGGTTTCTTCTGGGCTTAGTCTCAGCATCTGTGCCAGCTAAAGCCCTGTGATGCCTTATATCTGAGGAGCCTTGCACTGAGAGTGAAATGTGCTCTCCAGGTCTTGGCTTTAGATCTTCAGGCTGGGGTTTATTGGCACATGTGATGCTGCGAGACATGTCACTACACCTTAAACACCTTTGTTAAGGCTTAGAGAGCAGCCACATGAGTGACTAGATCTTAGAGTTTGAAACCTGGCAGGCTCCATACAAGAGCAGGTGGTACAGGGCCACCAGGCATGGTGGTGTTTTCTTTTGCCCCCAAATCCACATCCCAGCATGCTTTCGTTTTAGTGCCTGGCTCTGTAGGGCAGGTGGGAGCACACAGAGCCAAGCGCGTTCCTCTAAGATACCAGTGTGGGGCTCAGGAGCCAGCTATCTGCTTGGCAGGTTGTGCTGCGGACTGCTGGAAAGCACAGGGAGTGCCGAACCCTTTGGATCAGGAAACAGTAACCTGGTGTGATGACTTTTGACACTTTCCCCTGCAGCATGGAATGAGTCAGGCCCACTCATGTGGCAGGCAGAGGATTGCTGTAGCCAAATACGGGAATGAAGTCAGGCCTCTCCCTCCAGCTAAGACCCTGAGTGGCCCTCTCAGTCCTGAGAGCATGGCTACTCCAGTGACTAGAGTGATTGCAGCCTCTGACTAGTGGAAGTTCATGGCTCCTTTCACTTAGTGTGTTTGAAATTGTTGCATGGGTGGGGAGGATGATGGGCAGTGGGAGATTTGAAGAATAGGTGACAACCCTCTGAGCAGCCCTGATTGCCCCCCCCCACCACTCTCATTGGCCCAATCCCCTGGCTTGGGGAGCTGGTGCTTCACTTGGTACATTCCTTGGCCAATATCATGCTAGGTGGGTGGAGCCTGGGGTCCTTGTGCTGCTATCATCTACATGATGATGACCGCTATAAGAATGACTACCCTCATGATGATGTGCGCTAATATTAGCGCACATGAGGGATTTCTAGAACCAGAAGGACCAGCACGTAAGGCCAAGAGCTTTCAGCCAGTAGTTGATCTACCTGTCAGTGCTCTACCTTTGATTACAGGTGCACTAAAACTGCCTTCTTGGAAGCTAGAGTGCATCAGTGGAGAAGTGAATTAATTCTTTTGATGCCTTTTCTTTTGGAAACGGCTGTCAGTAGAGTCAGAGCCTCCCCTGAGAGTCTTGAGAAAATCAGGGGGCTCCCCTTTGGCGTGGGGGGAGAGGAGGTTTCGTGGCCCAGGGCTTCTGTTGTGTTGGAGACACTCCATTCCTAGCTGGATCCTGCGAAGTGCTGATTTGAAAGGGGGAGTATTTCTAAAGCCTGTCTGAGATGTGTCTAATGGGCATCTCTGTATGACGTGTCTCTCTCTGTGCCAGTGCTCTGTATGGCTCTATGTACAGGACGTATCGGTGTGAGCTGTGGCAGAACGAATCCCATCTGGGTTATGCTGGTGGGCGGAGGGAAGGTTGCTGTGCACAGCAGCTGCATTACTTTCGCTCTCTCTGTCTCTTTCCTCTTAGCCCTCATACTGGTGTGGGACTCCCAGAACCGTCCTGGGGAAAGAGAAGGAGGAAGAAGAGGACCCAGAGAAGGCCCTGAAAAGCCAGTACATTGAGGAAGAGCCTTCTGATCTGGTGTCAGGGATCAAAATAAAGCACCTCTCCAAGGTAAAATCCCCCAGACCAGCCCCTGCCCAGCAAGCAGGGACAATCTGACAGCAACACATTGCAGGTCTTTGGAGCAAGCAGTAGAGATCCACCCCCGCAGCAGAAAGAGTCTGGCACCAGATAGATCCGTGCTGGCATAGGTCATACAATTTCAGACAGGAATAGCTAGTAGCAATGCTAAGGGTGGGATTACTCAGCTCTTTCTCTCCCTTCTCCCCCATCCCCTGCAACAGCGTCTGGGGGCATGTCTACACTACGGGTGAAAGTGCTGTAGCTATGCTGCTGTAGCACTGTAGTGTAGACGCTTCCTGCACCAATGGAAGGGGTTTTCCATCAGTGTCTGTAATCCACCTCCTCAGGCAATGGTAGCTTGGTTGGTGGAAGAATTCTTTCACCAACCTGGCTGCAGCTAGATTGGGAGTTAGTTCAGTTTAAGTACACCACTTAATTCACACCCTGAGCGATATACCTAGCTCCATCTACATTTTAAGTGTAGATCAAGGCTAACGGTTTGGAGTCTGTCACTTTCATGAACCATGGGGATTGCAGGAAATGACTAAAAGGTTTTGTTACAACGCTCTGGAGAGCAAAGTCCTCACTTCGGAGTCCCTAGAAGATGTCAGTGGGGCTCCTCGTGCTTCAGACCCATTCCCTTCCCCTACCTGGAGCAGTGGCACCAGAGCACAGGGCTGCATACAACTCCTCTGTCAAAAAAAAGAGTGCATGCAAAAAACTCCACCTGGCATTCAGTGGGTCCTGTGCTGCTATGGGGATGGGCTACTGCCAAGCTAGCTATAGGCACTGAGCTCCCAGTGGGCATGCATCCCGGCTGCACTGAGCAGTCCTTCCTTTTGGCCTCTCCTGACGTCTTTCTGCCTCTATGCCTGATGCATCAATTAACAAATATTGAGCTAGCTCCTTCCTTTCCTCCCTTCTGCAATCACCTCCTGTTAAACCACCCCCACCATAGGGACCGCACCCCGTTCTGTACTGTCTGTGTGTACTGTGTGTTTGGCCTGGATCACCCATCGTCCAGCTCCGTGCGTGACGCGCAAGCTGCTGCGTAAACCCCCTCATTACATGGGCTTTGGGTTTCTAAACAACGGACAAGGTTGGTTTCCCAGGCTCTTGCTGATTGTCTGGCTACACATGCTGAGGAGGGACAGGAAGTGTTGATCTACACCAGATCCCTGTAGCTGATGGCATGGTATTGATGGATGCTGAAAAGACATCTGCCTACAGGCTGGTGGCCATGACACGGACTTGGGGGATTTGGGGCACACCTGTCCTTCCCCAGGGGACTGAATTGCCCTCTTACATTTTTAAAAACTGCCTAACCATAGCTCCCATTTCAGTAGGCTGCCATCGTCCTCAGTAGAGTATGGCTGGAAGTTGTTAAACAGTAGCCAAGGCTCACATCATGGGTGGTAGGATTTTTGCAATGGGATAAAACAATCTGTCCGTGCATATGGAGAAACCCAATATTTTAACATACCCACTCAAGGGATCTGCATACACTGGCTGCATAATGTTGTAGATTTGAAATTGCTCTGCTTAGACACACTTAGGGGTAGTCTCCTAAGACGTGAGGTGGCCTCATCAGGAGGTGGTCTCTTGTACGTGCTGGGGATGAAGAGTGCAAAGGATGGGCAAGATGAATGTGTGTTTCCTTCTAATACTCGGCTTCTCTGCTTCTGCAGGTGTTCAAAGTGGGGAGCAAGACCAAGGAGGCAGTAAGGGACTTGACCCTGAACATGTATGAGGGGCAGATCACTGTCCTTCTGGGACACAACGGTGCTGGGAAGACGACCACCCTGTCCATGCTCACAGGTACAGCCCCCAGGCCATCCAGGGGCAGGCGCACTGCAGCACGGGGGATATGGCTGAGAGTGCCTAGGTGACAGCGCATTTCCTGGTGCAGGATGGTATCTTGCTTTGGAGTGTCTGAAGCCATAAGCATCTGCTGAAGTGCCTGGATACTCTCCTGATGTCTGATTCATCCACAAAGCAGCACCTGTGACTGCAGCAGCACAATCAACTCTTCTTCTTTGGTTCCCATACGCCAGCCGAATGAAATATTTTCACAGCTTTCTACCTCATTCTAAAGCTTCATTCATCTTTAAACCTTTCTTGACTGTGTCTGTCCAATGCATCCTCAGTCTCCCTCTGTTCCGAGTCCTTTATGCTGTGGTATGTATCACCCTGCGCAGTATCTATTCCAAGCCCATCTGTGACATATCTGAACCATCGCAGTTGTCTTTCTTGAACCCTCTGCAACAGCATTATTTCTTGTCCTCTACATTTTCTTATCACTGCATTTTTAATTTTCTGCCGCCTCAAAGCTCTCAGCATTCCCCTCAGCCAGTTCATTTCTGCAGTCAAAATCTTGTTTGTTAGCTTTCCTCAGACTCCAGCATTCCAGCCCTGTTCATCAAAATGTCTTTAGCCTTCCAGATCTTGCAGTTTTCTGAATGCAGTAGCTGTTAGTCCAAGTCTTTTTGTGTCATTGTAACAATTCCCAATCTCCACTGGTAGTCTCCAAGGCATACAAGATTTCCCAGATGTTCTAGTTCTTTGTCTCTGACTTTGATCTTTAGCTTTTCCTCCTGTCTTTCAATTGCCATATTTTTTTTTTGTCTTCTCTATGCTGATCTTACATTCAAATTTTCTACTTTCCAAGTCGGCCTTGTCAGCTATTCTTTGTAAATCTTCCTTGGTCAGTGCTGGTGGGGGAGGGGAGCAATATTGTCTGTGCGTTATTCTCAGTCCTCCCATACAACGTGACTTCTCTCAGGGCTACAGCTTATACTGCTTCCAGTATCGAGTGGAACAAACCTGCCAATTAGCGTGCACTCTTCTCTCATTCCTATGGTCATCCTGACCCACTCCATCAGCTTCTTGTCAGCTCTCACCGCACTCAGCAACTTGCTGTAGATGTTTTTTTTCTCTCAGCTTGATCAGTTTCTCTGGGGTGCTAAACGTTCTCCTAACCCACCATGCCCCTTGCTGGTAAGTGCTATCAAAAGCCTGTTTGAAGTCTAAAAGTTGTTCTATGCACTTGTCCAGTGTCTGTCCTATTACAAATAGGTGAGCTGTTGTACTTTGCCCTGGCCTGTTCCTTTGCACACCCTGCTTCCACATACCTCCTTGTTTTCCTGTGCGACGCCTTGGTGAATGCCAGCAAATGGCTATCTGGAAATGAGAGGCTCTTGACAATTCAGGGAGCTGTGGGGTGACATGTGGCCCCTTTCTCCTCCTCATGGGGCCTGCCTTTGCTGGCGCAAGAACCAGAAGATGAAATGTGGGAATCTTAGCCAGGCTCTCTTGCTTGATGGCTGAATTCCCCAGGTTGGCCCACCCTTCATGTGACTCTCAGCAGTGTGTGGGGCACAGGACTTGCCAGGCCAGGTCAGACCATTGGTTCAGCCAGTCTGGTATCCTGCCTCCTGTAGCAGGCAATAGCTGATGTATCCGAAGATAGCACAACCCCTGCCAGTTATGCAAAGGGAGGAGTGAATTCCTGGCCCCTGCAGTGAGTTGTCCCTCTCCCTGCAGCAGCGCCCTTTGCTGGCTGATCAAGGCTATGCAGCCAAGCCAGGGCTGAGACTTCCTTTGCCTTTGAAGGGGATTTCAGGAGGTGGGGGCCAGGGGTGTAGTGGCAGGTGCTGTGCACTGCTGCATGGCAGACACTGGTTCACATTCCCACCCATCTGTCTCTCTCCCTGCTCAGGCCATTCTGGGAGCTCTGTGAAATCAGCTCCGTCAGGATAGAGGGAAGAAGCTAATTAAGTACAAAGTGACTCTAAGGGGAGCCCCATTCAGTTCTTTGAAGCACAGTGGCTAAAGTGAAGGTTAGTCAGTCTAGGGCGAGGGGTGTGGGAAACCCACAGGGCTTGGGAGCTGAGGGCTTCAGTGCGGGCTGGGAGGAGACAGGGCCCTGGCACCTCACTGCTCTTACCTACATGTGGTTATTGTCACCTCCTAGGTCTGTATCCTCCCACGAGTGGCCAGGCTTACATCAGCGGCTACGAGATCTCCCGGGACATGGTTCTGATCCGAAGGAGTCTGGGTCTGTGTCCCCAGCATGACGTTCTGTTTGACAACATGACAGTGGCAGAGCACCTGTACTTCTACTCTGGGGTGAGCAGAGGACATGAGGCGTCCTGGGAGGGAAGAGGCAGAAGCACTGATGTCTCAGTAGCATAATGGTGGCCTGTAGTTCTGGGCTGGGCACAGCAGTTACAGTCAGTAAAGTAGCGCCATGTTACTCCTGCGTGCCCCCTGCACTGAACACTGATGTTTATACTTTTCATACAAATAATAGAAAATAATGTTTATCCTTTAATTTTCTATCCATACTGGGGCTATCTACATGCCAGCTTGCAGCTGGTTTGGTTGAAAAGGTGCAAACCCTGCAAAAACACTGTCTTTGGTTTTAGTTGCTTATTCCATCCAGTTTATCTTAAACCTGTAGCTGATCCATTTCAGCTAATCCAAAAGAGTTGGGTTTAAATTGGGGCTCGCACCAGATTATAATGACACCAAGTTATGCTGCTGCAACTCAGCAAGTAGACAAGCCTATGGCCTGTGAAATGTTGTAGAGTGTATGAGAGAGCAATTGGGAAGTTTGCTTCCTTGGTCATCGATATGAGAGACCGTGGATGGGAGCGTAGCATCTAACTACTCTTGGATGCCTGCCGGCTATTCTGTTGAGTCCAAATTCCCTTCTCTCCTTGTAGCTCTGTGGCAATGGGGCAGGATGAGCTGAACTCACCATCCAGGGCAGACCATGGTCCTTGTTAAATTCTAAAGGGAGCGGGGCTTCCCCCACATGCTCATTTGCATTTGGGGGCCTTTTCCCATGTAGTGCTGCAGCTCTAGAAGGTTTGAGAGAGCAGCAGAGCCCCTTGAGTGGCGGAGCGACTCCAAGGATGCTCTCTCACTGAGACATCTTGCTGTCTGATTTCCCAGCCTGCCGGGGGTGGAGGGTTACTGGACTGGAGATTGGGTGGCTGGAAGGAGAGTTGCAAGCAGCGCAGTCCAAGCAGAACCACCCCCCGCCCCCTTTTTCTCCTGTCTTTGGCCTTCGTCGTAAGCTTCTGGTTCAGCCAAGCTAAACAAAGCCTTCAGTAGCTCAGCTCAGGGCTTCCCTCTTGGCTGGGTCTCTGCAAACCCAGCTGGGATTTAGCCCCTAGGAATCCCATTAAGGCTGTTGCGTTGGGGCAGCCACTGGGACTGGCTGTGCCAGAGCAGCATGGCCCCTCCCAAAGGACAGGAAGGGTCTGATCCGGGGAGTCCTGCGGGAAAGGATTCACTCTGTGTCAGGAGATGAGCGGTTAACTTCTTCCCCTTCTCCTGACTTTGCATTCCTGGTTAGTGCAGAAGCTTGGGTAGAGAGGGAGTATGAGGCATGTCCTTACACCCAGGAGCTGAGTGAAAAAGGCCCCTTGCATAGGGGCTTTCCTGCCTGCTTGTGTCAGGTTCCTCCCTCCTGGGTTTGCTTTCTTAACTGTTAACCCTTACTTCACCTTGTCTGCCAGCTGAAGGGCTACCCCTCGCTGAAATGCCCGGAGGAGATTGACCGCATTGTGAGGCTGCTGAACCTGGAGGAGAAGCGCTGTTCTCTGTCGAAGTCACTGTCCGGGGGCATGAAACGCAAGCTGTCCATCGGCATCGCGCTCATCGGGGACTCCAAGGCAAGTGGCTCCCTTTGCTCAGGTGGCCCCATGGAGCCCAGCAGCTGGAGTGCTAGTGAGAGAGCTCCCTGGCAGAGTGGCTGGTCTCGAGCCCCTCCCACTCTGCCACCAGGAGGTGCACTGGTGATCTCAGGGGCACAAGGAGGCTGTGTCATTCAGTGGCTATAGCAGAGGGCTCTCTGGGGACAGGGCTGTGGCAAACTGCTGCTGCCACCTGTGCCTGGCCCCAGCCTGCTGGAGCAGGATGGGCGCTGAGCTCGCCAAAGGCTGCCCCTTCCCTTGTGAGTCAGGAGGGTTTGTTGGAACAGCAGGTGTTGGTGGCGGGCAGGAAGGTCCGATGCCCCCAGAATGGAAGGCAGGAGGCCAGGCTGCCTTTTCCAGACTAGCGCCAAGGTTGGTACCGACAGCATCTAAACTGGTGGGGTAGCCGAGTATGTGGCAGTTGGTCCCTCCACTGTGCCCATTACAGATTTGTGCAGAGCTGTGTTCAGCCCAGGCTCGGGACATCCCGCTGTGCTGTGCTGTGTCTGTTCAGAGCTGCTAGCTCGGGGATGTGTTCAGCCCAGGCCTTGCAGATCCCTGCTGGGCACAGAATCATGGAAATGTTGGGATGGATGGGACCTTAAGTAATCATGAATTCCAGCCCCTTGCACTGAGGAAGGGCCACACAAATCTCATAGACCATCCCTGGCAGGTGTTTGTCCTACTGGTTCTTAAAGTCTCCAATGACGGGGATTCCACAACCTCCCGTGGAAACCTGTTCCAGAGCCTAACTGCCCTCGTAGCTAGAAATTTTTCCCTAATGTCTAACCTAAAGCTCCCACGCTGCAGACTAAGCCCATTACTTCTTGTCCTGTCTTGAATGGACAGGAGAACAATTGATTACAGTCCTCTTGGTAACACTGTTCTTAGGTCCCCCCTCAGTTGTCTTTTTTCAAGACTAAACATGCCCAGGTTTTAACCTTTCCTCTTAGGACACGTTTTCTAAACCTTTTCTAATTCTGTTGTTCTCCTGTGGATTCTCCAATTTGTCCCAATCTTTCCTGAAGTGTGGAGCCCAGAACAGGACACAGGACGCCAGCTGAGGCCTCACCAGTGCTGAGTAGAGCGGGACAGTTACCTCCCATGTCTTACATGCAACATTCCTGTTAATACATCCCAGACTGCTATTAACCTTGTTCACACCTGCATCACACTGTTGATTTATATTCAACTTGTGATCCTCTATAACTCCCAGATCCTTCCCTTACTGCCGATTCCCCACTTTGGAGCTGGGCATTTGATTTTTCCTTTCTAAGTGCAATAATTTGCACTTGTCTTTATTTAATTTCATCTTGTTGATTTCAGACCAATTCTCCAATTTGTCAAGGTCATCTCAAATTCCAATCCTGTCCTCCAGAGGGCTTGCAACCCCTCCTAGCTTGGTGTCATCTGCAAATGTTGTAAGCATCCTCTCCACTTCATTATCCAAGTCATTAATGAGAATATTGAATAGTATTCAACCCAGGACTGACTCCTACATGACTCCATTAGATATGTCCTCCCATTTTGACAATGTACCATTGATAAAGACTCTTGGAGTACAGTCTTTCAACCAGTTGTGCACCCACCTTATAGCAATTTCATCTGGACCATGTTTCCCTAGTTTGCTTATGAGACTGTGCTGTGGGACTGGGTCAAAAACCTAACTAAAAGTGAAGATATATCACATCTACTGCTTCCCCCTTCCACTAGCCAGTCTAAGAAGGCAATTAGGTTGGTTTGGTATGATTTGTTCTTAACAACTCCATGTTGGCTATTCCTTATAACTCCATTATCCCCTAGGGGCTTACAAATTGATTGTTGAGTAATATGTTCCAGTATCTTTCCAGGGATTGAAGTACGGCTGACTGGTGTGTATTCCTCAGGTCCTCTTCTTTGTCCCCCGTTTTAACTACAGGTACTATGTTTGCTCTCCTCCCATCCTCTGGGACTTCTCCTGTTGTCCATGTATTCTCAAAGATAATTGCTAATGGCTCCGAGATTGCTTCAGCTAGTTGCATAAGTGCCCTAGGATGAATTTCATCAGGCTGTGCTGACATGAATACATCTGACTTAACTAAAGATTTCTTAACCTGTTCTTTCTCTGTTTTGGCCTGTATTCCTCCCCCCTTGTTGTTAATATTAATTATGTTGAATACCTGGTCATCATTAACCTTTGTAGTGAAGACTAAGCAAAGCAGGCATTAAATACCTGGGCCTTCTTGATGTCATCAGTTATTAGCTTTCCTTCCCTACTATGCAGAGGTCCTACACTTTCCTTCCTCTTTTTCCTTCCAATAATGTATTTAATGCCTTTTATGTCCCTTGCTAGGTGTAACTCATTTTGTGGCTTACTGTTCTGATTTTGTTCCTATGTGCTTGTGCTGTTCTTTCGTACTCCTCCTTAGCAAGTCGTCATCTTTCCACTTCCTTTAGGATTCCTTTTTAACGATCTAAATATCAAAGAGCTCCTGACGCAGCCATATTGGCCTCTTCCTATTTTCCCTCCTTGCATCAGGATAGTTTGCAGTTGTCTCCGTGAGAAACTGCCAGCTGCCCTGAACTCCTTTATCCCTTAGATTTTCTTCGCATGGGACCTGACCTACCAGTTCCAGGAGTTTGTTAAAGTCAACTTTTTGAAGTCCATTGTCCTTATTCTGCCGTTTCACTCTTTCCTTTCCTTAGAATTGTTAATCACTTTCACCCAAATTGTCTTCCACCTTCAGATTCAATACTGGTTCCTCCCTGTTGCTTAGAATCAAGTCTAAACTGGCTGTCTGCCTGGCTCTTTCCTCCACATTCAGAAACAACTTGTCCCCAGTACCCTCCAAGTACTTACTGAAAAGTTTGTCTTTTGCCACATTACTTTCCCAACAGATGTCCGGGTAGTTCCAGTCCCACATTACTACCAGCTCTTGGGCTTCGAATAGTTCTGTTATTTGCCTAGGAATGCCTCATCCACTTCCTCTTCCTGATTTGATGCTCTATAGTAGACCCTTACCATGATGTCACCCCTACTTTTTACCCTTGTTTTCTTTACCCAGAGACTTTCAAATGATCTTCCTGTCACCTCCTCCTGGACCTCAGAACAAGTGTCCATGTTCTAGGTATATAATGCAAACCTCTTCCCTTTTTTTACCCTGCCTGTCCTTTCTGAATGAGCTACAGCCCCTCTTTACCAATAGTCCAGTCATGAGACTTATCCCATCACGTCTCTGCTGCCAGTTGTCAGAATTTAGCTCATATGCTAATATTGCCAGTTCTTCCTGTTTGCTCCCCATATGCCCTGCAGTTGTGTACAGACATTTTAAGATGCTGAGCTGATTCCACCCCTGATTTCCCACTTGTTGCTCCTGTGACCCTGTTGTAACTACCTGTGTCCCCCCTCCCCGTGTCTTTGCGGACCTGCCAGGCCAGGGCTGTGTTCAGTTCAGGCCCCTGCACAGTGCCAGGTCTGTCTTGGGCCCATCCAACAGACGACCTTCTCTGGTGCCCAGGTGGTGATGCTGGACGAGCCGACATCAGGAATGGACCCAGCCTCCCGCAGGGCCACCTGGGACCTCCTCCAGCACCAGAGGAGCAGCCGTACCATCCTGCTGACCACCCACTTCATGGACGAGGCAGACCTGCTTGGAGACCGCATTGCCATCATGGCCCAGGGCGAGCTGCAATGCTGCGGGTCCTCGCTCTTCCTCAAGCACAAATATGGTATGAGGAGGCCACCTTCTCCCTCACTCCATCTTCCCAGAGGAGGAGGGAGTTCCAGGCCTCATGGGGGTGCTGCAGGGCCTTTCTGCTGGAAAGGGGAACATTGTGGGGTTGGCTTTAGCCAGGGTCCGTGGATGCCCGTGCATCCACAGGACACAGGCCTGGATCAACCAATGTGCACTTGCACAGGGCCCCCAGCTCAGGTTTGGCCCAGCTTCCCCTCCACGTGACAGGTTTGGCACAGCTGCCTGCTCCTCCATTGTGACAGACGGGATCCCGGCCCAAACCTGAGTGGCACTGTGACTACTCGCTCAGATTTGGCCCAGCTGCCCTATCGTCTTGACAGAGGGGGACTGAGGGAAGAAGCTGGGCCCAGCGCCAGGGGACAGGACCCACCCCAGCAGGGTGAGTGCAGGGTGGGCTCTCTCTCCCGTCCTCCTCAGGCCAGACTTAGAGTTGCAGCACTGGGCTGGAGGCAGGGGTGCTGCTGCAGGTGACAGGCGCCCCCTTGGCGGTCTAGTGTAGCACACCCATGGGCTCACGAGCTACATCCACCCTTGGAGCACTGCTGTCAGGCATCTTGGGGAAGGAGAGACTCCAAGGGCGAAGGGATGGTGGGACTAACGAGGAATCCCGTGGTCATTTTGTATTCCTGTTCACTCACTCTCCCTGCCTGTTGCCATTCTCTCTCTTCGAGATGTCATCTGCCCATATTCCTCCTCATAGGTAAGTTCATGCAGGATAGGTCCATAAGTGTCCATTAGTCAGGATGGTCAGGGACACGACTCATGCTCCACATGTCTCTGAGTGCCAGGTGCTGGGACTGGATGATGGGCTGGATCACTCGATAATTGCCCAGCTCTGTTCATTCCCTCTGAAGCACCGGGCACCAACCACTGTCGGAAGAATCTGAGCTAGATGGCCCATTGGTCCGACCCAGTCTGGCTGTTCTTATGCTCATATGTTCTTGGAGAGACTGCAGGCACCGTGAGGCTGGAAGGATTTTTCACACCTTGTGGTGCTGGGATTCCTGAGGGTTCCCTTTTAGATCAACACTATCCGCTAGTCCCTGGGGTCACGTCCGCCAGCTCCCAGCTGAGTAGGGCAGGTGAGACTTCCTTCAGGTCCTGTCGAGGTGCCACCTGGCATTAGGTTGTAGAGGTCCATGTAATGTGGCATTAGGCTGGGCCCTGTCTTCTCCCCAGCAGTGAGAGGCTAGGTATGCCATGGAAGAAATTTTCTTTGTGACTGGTGCCCTTCTGTACCTGGTCTCCAGGTGCCGGCTACCACATGGTGATGGTGAAGGAGCCGTACTGTAACCTCGGAGAGATCTCCCGCCTCATTTGTCAGTACGTGCCCAATGCCAGCCTGGAGAGCAACGCCGGAGCCGAGCTGTCGTTCATTCTGCCCACAGAGAGCACACACAGGTAACAGCTTCTCTAGGCAATTGTCATAGCTGCCTTCACTGCTGTTTACATGGCTATGTGCCGAATCTGGTGCCAAGCTGCAGTGCCCAGGTTTCTGGCAGTACTGCCACACACAAGGCCTGCCAGCAGTTAGAGACCTAAACTATGCTGCACTGCTCGGTTATCCAGCAAGGTGTAGAAGGAAAGATGGACCAGTGGTTAGGGCACTAGCCTACAACATGGGAGCCTGGGTCCAAATCTTTGCTCTGTCCCAGACTTCTTGTGTGACGTTGGGCAAGTCCCTTAGCCTGGCCGGGCCACAGTTCCTATCTGTACAATGGGGACAGTAGCTCTGCCCTGCCTCCCAGGGGTGCTGAGGGTAGATGCATTAAAGGCTGTGAGTTCCCCACACACTATGGTGATGGGCGCCAAAGAGGTACCTAACATGGACAGAAATCCAGACTAACTAGGCAAACTGTCAGTAGCGAAAGCAACACTATCAAGCGAAGGGCTGCTTAGAGGAGCAGAGTTGCCCGGTGGTTAAAGTGCAGGATTATGACCCAGGAGACCTGGGTTATAATGGTAATGCTGATGCTGACTCCCTTTGGGACCCTGGACAAGTTCCTCAGTTGCTCTGCTACAGCATTCCCAAGTGCCAAACAGGGCTTCTCCCTGGATTGTCCAATGGCGTTCCTAGGATGGAGGGTCTCTGGTACACCTCAGCTATTGTATCTAGAGAAGATAGACCAGACTGCCTGATGTGGGGCATACAGATCACTCCTCAGGTGCACAGAAGAGAGACTGAGGAAGCAGCTTTGCTGCGTAGCTCTGTGCTCAGTGCAGGAGCCCTCGGCCTCCGTTTAGGCAGGGCAGGGCAGAGCCAGAGTGCTCCTACTGCTGGGGGGGGAGATCCCTGCTGTTCCCAGACGTGCTGTTGCTAACGGGCAGCAGGGCTCAGTTGCTGGAGGGCTGCTTGGATTGTAAGCTCCTCGGGGCAGGGACCGTGTCGTTGCACAGTAGGGCTAGTCACCATGGGCGCTACAGGGATATAAACAGTTAAAACTAATAGTTAATACTGCTGATTAGCATTTCCACAGGGGCTTAGTGAAGCTGCAGTGAGATGACCATGCGCTTGGCAAACCCCCCTTCCATTGCAAGGCGAGTGGGTAAAGAGCTGAAAAGCTGCTCCAGAGCCAAAGCATAACTGAATGCAGGAGCTGCACGATGGAACCCAGGCTCCTTGGCTCATGCCAGCTCTTGGACAGTGTCTGAACAGTCTCTTTGCTCTCAGCTGACTTGATTCTCGTACATCCCTGTCTGCCTGAAATCCTGACGCTGGGTGTCTAGGGCAACACCTTCTGGTGAACTGCTGTTCTGCTCCATCTTGCTTGATGTCAAGGCACGCAGAGGGAGCTGTCTGCCTGGCATCCTAATGCACGAGTGTGGCTGGCTATTGCCTGGCCTCTGCACAGGGAAACTGGAGAGCCGGCTTCTAGCAAGGGCCAGAATGCAGCTTCTAACTCCATCTCTGTTCTGGCAGGTTTGAGGCGCTGTTCACGGAGCTGGAGCAGAAACGGGAGGAGCTGGGGATTGCTAGCTATGGTGCCTCTGTCACCACTATGGAGGAGGTCTTCCTCAGGTGAGTATGATGCGATGAACTGTTCGGATAGCCAGCGGGGAAGGCTTGCACCCCACTCATAAGGGTGGGGTCTCTGAATACGAGCCCCTGTCAGCAATATCTGTTTCAGTGCAGTGACATGATGAGTGAACCCAATCCCCTTCATTGTCCTCTCAGGAAAGTTTCCAGATCTGAACCTTACAGCGAGGCTCTGAGATCAGAATAGCTTGTGGGAGGTGGACATGTAAAACCTGTACTGAGAACAGGGGCACTCTAGGAACCTCTAAGGAAACAACTGAACCCTCCTGGAGTTCATGCGTCTCTTACATGACTAATCACTGAGATTTAATGTAGCCCTAACTCCTGTCATTCGCAGTCAGTCACGGAAGTCCAGAAGGGACTCGGCTGATCGCCAGTCATCCCGGCAATTACTCCAGCATCCTGGCACTCAATTTTTTACATTTTTCACCTCTGTGTGAGTCATCAACAGTGTTTGAACCCCCACAGCCCTCAGATCCACAGCACAGACCTCTTCCACTTCAGCTGTAGGTGTCAGTGGTGGTAGACCCGAGTCAAGCTGCTGTTTAGGGTACTGTGAAGTTGGATTGGGAGGCTCTCTGGAAATGCCACTTGAGTCAGCACATGATTGGCCAAAGCTGCCTTCAGTTTTCTTAGATGTAAAGAAAAAAAAATCCAAGCAGCATTCGCAAGAGCTCCTTGGAGCCCTGAAAGCTCCTGGACCAACATTTCCACAGTATAAAGCCTTTCCATGAACCCTCTTCCTCATGGCTGAACTAGGATGAATAGCTGAGAGAGGAATATGTGGGGAGATGAGTCGATCAGGCAAAAATCTGAATGAACCTAGACTGGGAAAGGGCATGTGGATGGGAGTTCAGCTTGTCCATTTAGAACCCTGCATGGTTGTGTGGGCTCAGGCCAATCTGTAGTGCAAGTTGTTAGCACTGACCCATGAGTCTCCTTTGTTTTAATGTACCAGCATGAAATTCAGTCCCCTGCGTGACTTCCCTTGGCTGCTTTTCATTGTGTTTCAGGGTTGGCAAGCTGGTGGACTCCAGCATGGATATCCAAGCCATCCAACTCCCTGCCTTGCAGTACCAGCATGAGAGGCGGTCCAACGACTGGGCCATGGATGACTCCAGCAGCCTGAGTGGAATGACTGACATGACTGATGATAGTGGGGCTCTGATCACGGAGGATTGCTCCAGTATCAAACTGAACACGGGGGTGAGTGCTCTGTCAGGAATGTCAGGGCATGGGGAAAGCTAGTGTGTGTCTCCACTGGCGTGGTTGGGTTCTGGAGGGAATTGTCGTATTGAGACAAAGACACAAGGTTGGGCAAGTAATATCTTTTATTGGACCAACTTCTGTTGGTGAAAGAGGCGTGCTTTCCAGCTACACCGGGCTGCTCCTCAGGTCTGGGAAAGGTAATCTGTGTCACAGCTAAATGCAAGGGGGAACAGATTGTTAAGCGTAGTAAGGAGACCATTCAAGATGAAGTGGGCATTTTACAAACACTGCAATCATAAGGCAAAGCAGGGTTAATGGGTAACAGGTTGTTATAATGAGACATACAACCAGTGTCTCTACTGAGTCCATGATTTTCAGTATTTACCAAAGTTATGAATTTAGGCTCCCAAGTATGTCTGTCAAAGGTGTGGTGCAGGTTTTCTTGGAGGATGAGGACTGAGAGGCCAGATGTGGAGCGATTGCTTTGTGAAGTGTTCTCCCATGGGTGGTGGAGAGTTTTTGTCTTTTATCATTTTTCTGTGTGAGTTCATTTGAGAACACAGTGACTGGCTGGTTTCACCTGTGCAGCTGTGAGGCAGATCAGTGTCAGATCCCTATTTTACATGTGGGAAAACTGAGGCACAGAGCGGTGAAGTGACTTGCCTAAGGTTACACAGTGTGTCAGTAATGGAGTCAGGAATTAAAACCAGAAGTCCTGATTCTAGTCCCCTCCTCTGACTCTGGATTCCCACTGCTTCTGACTTCAAATGCACAGAATTGCAATCTGAACTGTGTCTCAGTTGCTCTCCTTCTGAAACCTCTCTGATTTGACTGGCACTAGTTGCTGTGTCAGGGTTGAGGTGTATAGGAGAAGAGGCAGAATTCCTCCATAGCGATATCACTGGCTTGTGTGCATCTGCCTTTAACTGGGAAGTACAAGAATTCCTGTCTCCTTTTGAGATGTCCTGTTCTTACTCTTCTCAATGTTTAACACTGAATATTTCCAGCATTCTAAAGGCGGATTTCCTCTCTCTGGTGTCTTTCCTTTGCTAGGTGGATTTTGTGCATTAAATGAAGGAATAGCTACTGCAGCCCTTTTAAAAGTGCATTAGATCTAGAGGAGAGGCAATGTCTGTTGTTGGACCAGCTGGTGTTTGGTAGAAGGGACAAGCTCTCTCGGGCCCCCCAACACGGCTACAACAGCCCTGCAAGTGTTATGTTTAAAGGGTCACTTTCAATTGAAAGAGATGCAAATTATCTAATGTTTTCCCTGCTGTTGTTCCAAGTAGCGCGCCTGTGCCTAGCACTGAAGGCGATTAGTGGACACAATCTTTCTCTCGCTTTGTGCAGCTGCAGCAGCACCGTGTATGCAGCCTGTGTGTGTCCACATTCTCTTATTTCTTTCTGTGTGTATTTCACTAAGCCACAGGAGAGGAGAGAAAAAAATAAGACAAGGTGGTTGTGAAACCACAAAAACTGGCTGGGGCCTTGGGGGTAGGGGTCTGGAGCTACTCTTCTGAAAATGGATCGAATCTCAAGCTGACAGTGTCCTGTTCGTTAGCTGCAGATTGTTGACCTTGCCATCAGAAGTCAAGTAGTTAGCCCCCCATAATCTTCTTACAGGCTTTGGTGGAAGCCAGCATCGCTAATGGGAGCTCTGATGTGAGTCCAGTTAGCATGGTGTGGGTCAGGAAGGGCCCAGCAGGGATGGGTTTTAGCATGCTTGTCCTACTGGGCTGTCTGCTGGTGTCAAATTAAAACCTCCCCTTCCCTCTCTCCCATCTCAGTTCTACCTGTGCTGCCAGCAGTTCTATGCTATGTTCATGAAGAGGGCAGTGTACAGCTGGCGCAACTGGAAGATGGTGGCAGCGCAGTTCCTGGTGCCTCTGATTTTCACAACCCTTGCTCTGGTTGTTGCCAAGACCTTCCCCGGGCCGAGAGATTCCGCGCTCCTCAGGCTGACGCTGGACCCGTATGGCAAGACTGTCGTGCCTTTCTCTGTCTCTGAGGCATCCAGGATCTCCCCAAGGCTGGCGGAACAGTATGCAGCGCTGCTGGATGCTCAGGGCCAAGTGCCCCTGGAGGTGCTAGGTAGGTCAGGCCAGGGACGGGGCTGCTACTGTGGAGGGGTCATACAGTGTCAGGCCATATGTATAAGAGCTGCTGGTTGCCTGCTCCAAAGTTTGTGAGCAGCTAGAACAACTGAGCAGAATCAATGTGATGCAGCCAACAGACACCAGGGAAGTCAGATTCCAGCCTCACTGTATCCTGAACAGCCTGGGTAATGCAGTACATAGGTTATTTCTGATCTCGTCCTGTTAGACCAGGGGTAGGCAAGCTATGGCATGGGTGCCGAAGGCGGCACACGAGCTGATTTTCAGTGGCACTCACACTGCCCAGGTCCTGACCACCAGTCCAGGGGGCTACGCATTTTAATTTAATTTTAAATGAAGCTTCTTAAACATGTTAAAAAACTTATTTACTTTACATACAACAATAGTTTAGTTATATATTATGGACTTATAGAAAGAAACCTTCTAAACATCTTAAAATGTATTACTGGCACGCGGAACCTTAAATTAGAGTGAATAAATGAAAAGTCAGCACATCGCTTCTGAAATGTTGCCGACCCCTGTGTTAGACCATTTCACTAAGCAGGCATGCTAAAGACAGAGCTCTACCTTAACCTCCCAGTTTCCACCTGCCTTTCAACCTGGGCACTTCTGGTAGCTAATTCTTTTTTTGGAGGGTGACAAAAGATTTCTCCATTAGCTCAGAACTCAGTTTTGGCCTCAGTATTCACTGGTTTTATGTTCTTAATATAAGATGTGCATATTAATGCTCATTAAATGTATTCAGGTCTGCATATAGTCTGCTTATTTTCTCCATATTATTTCTCAAGGTAGGCTATGTAGGCTCTTAGCTAGCCTCTGCAGTCTGTCAAGCAAGTAGATGTTCATTTGCAGATGCATAAATGTTTCCTCGTGTAGATGAGAACAGGGGGTTAAACTTAGTTCAGCTTTCCCAGACTCTGCGTGCGTGTTTACTTAATTTAAAAATGTGTTCGCTTTCCAAATGCTGTGTTAAACACAAGTGCATCACGCTTCTAAACGAGGAAATCTAGCTTTATAGGGAGGCTTGGAATTGCTGTACAGGCTGTCCCATAAACAGCTCCCTTTGAATAACCTTTCCCCAACTTTGTTAGGTTTGGCCCCCGGGGGCCTGTCCGTATCTCTCTGACATGCTTGCACTGTTGGTAGACTTGCTATTCTATTTCTTCTGTTACATTAAATAACAACCTGTAGGTTCATCCCTTAGCAAGAACTCTGGATGGCGTGATCCTCTTTTGACTTAGCTCAGCATAGAAGTACTAGCGGTATCTATGCTCCCTTCAAAGGGCATTTTAGTTTTATATTAAGCAAGCCAGCCTGTCACTGATTAGATCTATCAGTTGCCTGTCATGTGTATCATATCCAAACCCTGGAGATTTGCAGAGCCATGCGGTATGTTCTGAGTTTTGCCTGAATTAAAAAACCACCAACACAAATCTAAGACTCACCCGCCTATGTAGCATGTGATTTCTTTCAGTGTGGAGCGTGCCAAGCCTGTCAGGCTGTATTAGAGCAGGACTCTGAGGTGTGGAGCCTCCCCTGCTCCCATGGACTTCTGATGGAGTGTGGTTGCTCTTGTGCATTGCATGGGTATGAGCTGGAGTCTGTTTGTAATAGCGAAGTGGGTGTGCTTGGCACAGGTGACCTGGAGGAGTACCTGATCTCCCGAGCGGCGGAGGAGGGCGGAACTTTCAACGAACGTTACATAGCAGCTGCTTCCTTCAAAGAGGTCAAAAACCGCACGGTGGTCACAGCGCTGTTCAACAACCAGGCGTATCATGCCTCCGCCACTGCACTGATGCTGGCAGACAATGCCCTGTTCCGGCTGCTGGCTGGACCCAATGCTTCCATCACTGTCACCAACTATCCCCAGCCCCGGAACATCACAGAGACAGCGAAGGACCAGCTCATGGAGTACATCCAGCTTCCTTACTACTTGCTTTCATGCCAGGGGTTAGGGGCCCAGATCGGCAGCTGGAGTGAATAGGCCTAGTTCCATCCAGCCACGCTAACTTGCACCAGCTGAGGGTCCCGTGCAGAATTTCCCAAAACTGGACAAAACTGGGAGTATTATCTCAGGCAAGAGCACAGGCCTGGGAGTCAGGGGATCAGGGCACTGTTTCCAGTTGTGCTACAGACTTGCTGCGTGACCTCACCCAAGGTCATGTAAACCCAAATAGTCAAAAGTGGGTGTCTCAGTGGCTGAGTCTGTCTCTAGACACCTAGAGCCTGGTTTTCGGAGGCGCTGAGGGCCCAGGATTCCAGCTATGGTCGATGGAGCTAACGAGCACCTCGGGAAGTCAGGCTGTAGGTGTCTAAAGGCAGGTACTTGTCAGTGGAGATGCCTACTTTCAGCCATGTTGTACCGTGCTTGTCTGTGCCTTGACTCCCCTCTCTTCCCAGGGGATCATGCTGCTGATGTCACAAGGGAGTGTTAGGGTTAGTTGATGGTTGCCAGGTGCTCTGAGAGTTGTGGCTGGAGGCACTGGGTTACTACTGTAGTGCTCATTCGTTTTTATTTCACTTACATCTTGGGCGTGGTTTTGGCTCCCTTGAGCTGAGCCTGGGGTGGATAGGGGCTGCTCAAGCTCTGCTGGCACCTTGGCACACCATGCTCTTCCAGCCCATGGCTCCTCTCCACAGGCAAAGCAGCCTGCCATTGGTGCTGAATTATGTGATGGGTAAAGGTCCAGCCAGGGGTGAACTGCTGCAGCCCAATCCTGAGTAGTGCAGAGTGCCTGCAGTTTTTACTGAAGTCTATGGGAGTTGCAGCACCGCTCAGGATTTGCCCTTTGGTGCAGCAAATGCTGAACACATTGCAGAGCAGATGTTGCACCAAGAACGTCTCCCTGAACTGTCCATCTGCTCTCCAGGCTGGAGCATTGGGCTCATTGCTGCCTAGAGTGACTAGGAGGGAGCCTAGGGGTGGGTCTGGAAGATGGTCAGGATCCCATCTGGCATTAGGAGAATCCATGCTGGGGGAGAGAATAGCAATAGGCCATACAGCCGCAGTAGTTCAAGTTGGTCTGTGTGCAGCCTAGGCGTAGTCTGCAGCATAAGTTAAAATGCTCAGTATTGCTCTGGTGGGATTTTCCCCCTGCTAACCAGTTGTTTTAATGTTCCCTCAGAGGCCAGACTGGGTTTGCCATTGCTATAAACTTGCTCTATGGGATGGCTTCCTTGTCCAGCACCTTCGCACTCCTGCTGGTCAGCGAGAGAGCCATCAAGGCCAAGCATGTGCAGTTTGTCAGCGGAGTCTACGTGGCCAATTTTTGGCTCTCAGCCCTGCTTTGGGACCTCATCAACTTCCTCATTCCCTGTGCGTTGATGCTGGTGAGTCACCACTGACATGTCCTTGGATTAGAATCATAGTAATGTAGAGCTGGCAGGGACCTTGAGAGATCATCTAGTCCATCCCTCTGCACTGTGACAGGCCCAAGTAAACCTAGACCTGCCCTGGCAGGTGTTCGTCCAGCTGCTCTTAAAAACCTCCCATGATGGGAATCCCACAACCTCCCTTAGAAGCTTATTCCAGAGCTTAACTCCCCCTGTAGTCAGAAAGTTTTTCCTAATAGCTAACCTAAATCTCCCGGCTGCAGATTAAACCACTGGTTCTTCTACCCTCAGAGGAGTGGAGAACAATTGATCACCTTCCTCTTTATAACACTCCTTAATAGATTTGAAGATGGTTATCAGGTCCCCTGCTCCTCCCCCCCCGTCTTTTTTTCCTCTTGAGACTAAATGTGCCCAGGTTAACTTTTCCTCACAGGTCAGGGTTTGTTAACCTGTTATCATTGCTCTCTTCTGGACTCTCTCCAGGTTGTCCCCATCTTTTCTAAAGTTTGGTGCCCAGAACTGGACACAGAACTCCAGCTGAGGCCTCACCAGCGCCACACAGAGCGGGACCATTACCTCCTGTGTCGTACATACAACACTCCTGTTAAGGCTCCCCAGAATATTAACCTTTTTCACCCCTACATCACGTTGTTGACTTGCATTCAATTTGTGATCCACTCTGACCCCCACATTCTTTCCAGAAGTGCTGCTGTGTAGCCAATTATTCCCAATTTTGTAGTTGTGCGTTTGATTTTTCCTTCATAAGTGAAGTACTTTGCACTTGTCTTTATTGAATGTCATCTTGTTGATTTTAGACTAATTCTGCAGCTGTGAAAGTCATTTTGAATTCTAATCCTGGCCTCCAAAGGGCTAGCATCCTCTCCACTCCATTATCCAAACCATTAATAAAAATATTGAATAGTACCAGACCCTCGATTGATCCCTGTGATATCCCACCAGCAACACACTCCCAGTTTGACAGTGAACCATTGATAACTATTCCTTTGAGACTGAGACTGTGAATGGCTTGCCAATTACAGAACCAGTTTCTCCTCCCTTGGTTTTCACACCTCTACTGCTAGAACAGGGCCTCAACCTCCCTGATTGAACTAACCTCGTTATCTCTAGCTTGCTTGCTAGCATATGTATACCTGCCCCTGGAAATTTCCACTACCTGCATCTGACGAAGTGGGTATTCACCCACGAAAGCTCAGGCTCCAAAACGTCTGTTAGTCTATAAGGTGCCACAGGATTCTCTGCTGCTTTTACAGATCCAGACTAACACGGCTACCCCTCTGATACCTTTGAGTACAGTCTTTCAACTCCTTGGGCACCTATCTTATATCAATTTAATGTATGCCACATTTCCCTAATTTGCTTATGAGAATGTCATGTGGTAGTGTGTCTAAAGCCTAACTAAAATCAAGATATATCATGTCTACTGCTTCTCCTTCCCCGCTCCTTTCCACTGGGCCAGTAACTTTGTCAACTTCCATCCATCTCCTATCATCAGGGCCCATCTTATTCTAGTAACTGTCTCTAGGCAGAGCAGGGCTGAAGATGGCTCCCGAATGGCCAGAAGCTGTAGGAGGTGCTGATGTGGCCAATCCAGTTGGGCTGTACCATGTCATTTAGCTCAGTGGCATGGCCTGGGCAGCCCTTCATTTGCCATAAACTCCTTGAGCCTCTTCATAAGTGATGCGAACTGGTGGATTGCATGAACTGGTGATGAGACCTGGATCTACTGGTCTGATGTGCCTCAGCCTGCCTTTGTGACCTTGGGCAAGTTACTGATCTGCCCTGTCACTCAGTTCCCCATCTGTAAAATGGGGATAATATTTCCCTGTCTCTCCAGGGGTTGAGGATAAATTCACTGATGATTTTGAGATGCTCAAATGTCTACATGGTGCCCAGTGTTGTAGTCTGGAGATAGATAGAATGGGACCGTCCCAGCTGGATCCGTTATTGTCTCGATTACTCTACAAGACCAAAAGGGAAAACTGCATCTCTGGCCTACAGTAATCCTGCTGGAAAGACTGGTGGTGGTGGTGGTGAAGTGTAAACAGTGTTGCTTTACTCCCAATGTCTTGATCTATGGCTTCTTCTAAAAGGAGAATGTTGTCGTACCCTGGTGGGAGCTGGTGAGGTTGTGCAGAGCTGGGGGCTCCATCAGACAGCTGACTCTGCCCAGGCCCTGGAGGGAGCTGGCAGTGTGTGTGAAGAGTTAGCTAACAGCTTAACAATGTTGCTGTCTGGCCTGTTCAGATGGAGGCTCTATGGGCCGTGATCTAGAACAGCTCACTTCTCGTGTTGGTTTTCCTCTCGATGTCGTCTCTAAGGTGATATTCCAAGCCTTCGACGTGAAAGCTTTCACCCAGGACAGCCACCTCGTTGATGTGATGCTGATTTTCCTGCTCTACGGCTGGGCCATCATCCCCCTCATGTACCTGCTCAGTTTCTTCTTTTCAGTGGCATCTACGGCCTACACGCGCCTCACCATCTTCAACATCTTCTCGGGCACAGCCACCTTCCTCGCAGTCACGATCATGAGCATTCCAGGTAAAGGGGCTGCCCTCTGCCCTCCTGACAGAATCCCCATCCCCCACCCCCTGTGTCTCGTAAGGATGCTGGCATGATTTGTCCTCCAGTGGAAAGAGGTTTTCCTCAGTTCCTTTGCTGGGGGATCCTACAGTACTAATTGCTAGCAGGGAGATGAGATCTCTGCAGATTCGTTCCTCCTGCCATGCACTGCGGTGCCAATTCATTTTCCCTCCTAGCTTTGTAAACTCTGAAGTCTTGGCGCTGTGTTTTCTTGGCAAGACAGCAGGTTCCATCATTGAAGTCTGCCCAGCTGATCTTGTTTCTCTTTCAGAGCTGGGCCTCGTGGACCTGTCCAGAACCCTGGATAAAATCTTCTTGATTTTGCCCAACTACTGCTTGGGTCAGTGCATCAGTGACTTCTACCAGAACTATGAGTTCATTCAGTTTTGCACCTCTTCCGTCGAAGCCATCATCATCTGCAAAGCATTCAGTGAGTGTCCCAGTCACTCCCTGCTCAGCTCGCCAGCCCACAACTGTCCAGCATCCCTACACACCCTGCAGTAAGATGGCACAAGCTGATGTCCATAAGAGACTTTTCTGAGAGGTGTTGGGAGTTAAGGGGAGAGAAAGGAACATTGCTGACATTCAAGGGAACTTGAGTTACAAATGCTGCTCATCCCTCTGTATCATTTGGAGAGGCTCGGCTCCCCCTGGGGAAACCAGTGCAAATTGGGTGGTGGAATTATATTTATTGACTTGGCATTTGGGCTCCTGGGGAGCTGGAGAGCAGATTAGAACCTTCATAGTCATCCAGAGCCATGGTGTTGATGGGCCAGGCTCAAGGGGGACAGAAGAGTTCAGGGGAGGAGCTTGGAGAGAGGTGAAAAATACTTGAAAGCTTACTGGTGTCTTTGATCCCTGATGTGTGAATGCACAGCAAGGGCGAAACTTTGTTTCTCTGGGCCTGGCTTCTACAGTTAGTGTTCCTTCAGGACACCTTAGCGTGGGAAATCTGTGTGTAGCAAAGCGAGACTCGCTGGTGCGGCACTTCCTGCTGGTTGTCCTGGCAATTAGCTTGATTCCAGCTTGGAGCGCCCTCTGCTGGCCGGTGGCTCACCTGCCTCAGGCCCCTGTGTCCCTCCCAGTGCCCCTTACCCTGGGGTTCTGCCCTAGCAGTATCCCCACTCTCTGGCCCTCCCCTACCAGGGGAACCCCCAACCCACTACACCCACCTTGCCTCAGTGGCTACTGCCAGTCATCATCTAGCCCCGGCTCACTGGGGAAGACTGCGGTCTATAATGGCCACTCATCATTGGCAATGAGGTAGGACCAGCTGCCTCTTCCTATCCCCGGGCTACACCTCTGCAGCCCCACTACCTCTGTAGGCCTTCACCAAAGCTTGCAGCCTGGGGGTTTACCAGGATGCAGCTCCCCAGCTCCTCTTGCCCTTTTCCCCAGCACTGCTCTGCTTCAGTTACCTTGCTCCCAGGCAGCTGGCCCTTCCTACTCCAGGGCTAGAGTGAGACTCCTCCAGCTACTGGCCCCCAGCCCTCTTATCAGGGCCAGCTTCCCCAATCAGCCTAACTTGGCTGCTTTTAACTCCTGTTCTCCACCAGTGGGGCAGCTGCCCCGCTACACAGTGGTTCCAGCAGCTTGGGGTTCCACTCCTGCCCTTGGACGGTGGAGCTGAGAAGTCTGTTTGGAAAGCAAGAAACGAGGAGACGGTTAAAGGCTAATGGGGAGGGGGAGGGGCACAGTGGGGATGGGGCATTCGCCTTTTACCTCAGAGGAACTAGGTTAAAGTCTGGACAAAGGATGAAGAATCCAGTGGTCTTTGTGTGGGTCCTTATGGGCATCTTTCTGCATCACCGGATCCTTGCCAGTTTGCATTCTCTGACAGGGTGTGACACAGAGGAGGGGCACTGGCCCAACTGTGGGGGGGAATCCCCCCTGGGGTGCAGCAGGTTGGGAGGAGGGGGCTACTGGGCAGGGAAGTAGCTGCATTCCCTCTGAAAACATAAAAGGGTGAATCTTCCCATCCCACCAAAGGGCCGAATGATTTTTTTTTCTCTCTCTCTTCCCCCCCATCCCCCTTCCAGATATCAGTTACCAGATGAATTACTTCTCATGGGAGACTCCAGGGATTGGGCAATATCTGACCTCCCTGAGTGTCCAGGGCGCTGCTTTCCTCCTCCTTCTCTTCCTCATTGAAACTAACCTCCTCTGGAGACTGAGGACCTTAGTCTGCGGCATCTGTAGGAGGCGGAAATGGGTGAGCTGCTGACTGCGCATTGTAGTTCCAGGCCTCCTCTAACCCCCATCTTCTTTCTCCATGGTCTGTGCCCTTTTCTTGGCTCGTACCAGCAACTGCCCTGTTCATGGTCCCCTCTGCCAGGTTTGGCATGTGCCCCTGGGCACAAGCATGTGCAGCAGGAAGTCTGCCAGGCCCAGCATTGCAGGGGGTGTCTGTGTGCATGGGGTCCTGTAGAGACTCTCCGTGTGGTCAGGATTGGCTCTGCTGATGTCAGGGAGGTGACGCTGATGTAAGTGGGAATTGGGCTCATTGGCTCTTGGGGTGATGATACAAACTGGAGACGGGCCCAAAGCGCTCAGTTCAGATCTGGTCCCGATTGTCCCCGAGCGTTTGGGACCATTGGGATTGGGGGACGTGTGTTCAGTTCAGGGGCGTTTGCATCAGGCTGGTGTAAGGAAAGCCCCCTAGAGCGTGAGTTAGCAAGTCCAAATCTCAACAGAGCACGAGGCCTGTGAGAAGTGTAGTCATTATGTTGGAGCCCCAAAATACCTGCTCTTTGCTCTAAATCCCATCTTCTTGCTGACTAAGAGCAGGAGTAATCGGGCGCTAAAGTGCTCACAGCACTGGTCCATCTGTCCACTGAGCATGGGGGTTTCTCCTCCCCATCCCGCCCCACCTCAATCAGGGCTGTGTCAGGCGGGGGCAGAGAATTGTTCCTAGAGTCAACTGGGCAGAAGGGTCAACTGGGGGCGGGGTTGGGGAGGAGACTCCAGGGATCAATCCTCAGGTTGGCTCGGTGGGAAGATACATCCAGGATGTATCGGAACATTGCATTTCTCCATGTTGGGGGCTTTCCCTCAGTCCGCCCACCTGCCCCTGCCTATAGCTCCCTCTGGTTCTACCGACATAGGCAATGCTTCTGAACAGGATGCCCGTGCTGCCGGAAGATCGGGATGTGGCAGATGAGAGGAAGAAAGTTTTGGAGTCCCCGCCAGAGCTGCTGTCATCGCTGAGCAGCCCGCTGGTCATCAAAGAGCTCACTAAGGTGAGCTGGAGCCCAGGCACCTCACAGATCTGATTCCTACAAGGGTTCTGGGTTAAAGGGGTTGGACATGGATGGTTTGTGCCACTTCAGCTTAGTAGGGGAATTGTGGGTCTGGATTTCAAGGTGCTCTAGGAAAGCCATGCAAGGGAACATTTGCACAGTCTCTGGCCTGTGCGTTTGTTTGCACAGCAGCAAAATCTGCCCTTTCCTCTGCAAGCACCCTCAGCAACTTGGCACAAATGCCAAGTTCCACAAGGCCGTCTTCACCCTGGTGAGTGGCTGTGCTGACTGGGGTGAAGAGTGGAGCTGTTAGTCCTTGGAGCATCCTGTTGGCATGTCCATGGGGAGGAATTGACAGCACAGTGCCCAAGGAAAGCCCTGGGCTTCCATGAATGTGAAGGGATGCGCTCATGCTTGCCATTTCCCTGGGTGCTTGGATGAACAGTTGTCAGGAATGGTCTAAATAATACGTAGTCCTGCCACGAGTGCAGGGGCCTGGATTAGAAAACCTCTTGAGGTCCCTTCCAGTCCTATGATTCTATGCTACTGAGCACTGCACACTAGGGCCCTGCGCGCTGGCTGTTATGAGACAGGGGTCTGAGCCCCATTGCCGCTCACACACAAGATGCCAAATGCCCACGTTATGGTCAGCTTCCCTCCTCACACTGGGCACAGCCGTGGTGGGCAGGGACCCCCTGCTGCCGTGGGTAGGAGGTGGGGATCTAATTCTGTGTTCCCGGCCCTGCATCAGGTCAAGGGCTTGGATTTCATTTGTCTCAAGGCTTTTGGGGTCCCCTTGTGAGCCCTGTCCCTGAGCATCCCCTGTGGAGTCCAGCGCCCAGTCAGGAAGCAGTGGTAGTGCATCTGTGACAGACAGAGGCAGCCCAGCCTCACTGTGATGAGTGCTTGCTCTCTGCATTCTCCCAGGTGTATAACAGCAGTGAGTCCCTGCTAGCTGTGGACAGAATCTCCCTGGCGGTCAACAAAGGGGAGTGCTTCGGCCTGCTGGGCTTCAATGGAGCTGGCAAAACCACCACCTTCAAAATGCTGACGGGTGACGAGAGCATCACCTCGGGGGATGCCTATGTGGACGGCCACAGCATTCTGGCCAACATCAAAAAGGTACCAAACCCCAGCGAGTGAAGGGGCAAGGCTGGGGTTCTGCTGCCACCCGTGGCGGGCGCTGCTGGAGGAGCAGGATGGAGAGAAGTATTGCTTCAGCGCCCTGTGTTTGATTCTCAAAGTGCTTGATGCTGCTTCTGGCGTGTGCATGTGCTTAGCAGCTGTCTGCCTGGTACATGGAAGGGCCAAAGCAGGACTTGGGGGTGCTGCACTGTAGGCTGATGTAATAATGATCCCAAGGTGCTGCTTTCATGTCCAGCCAGCCTGCTCCACTGAGTGAAATCTGGTTACTTGGCATGCTGGCGCCCCCTCTGCTGTAACAGCAGAGATCAAACAAGTTTAACATGTGGATAACTTCAATCACTCTTTGAAGCATGCCAGGCACAGTACTCAAAGTGCGTTAAGCTACCCAGCATGAGAAGGGCTGCTAAAAGCAAGCATGCAAATTAGGGCTTGTCATGGAGACTCAGTGCGTGGCAAGCCAAGGTGTAAATCAACAGCACACTAACTGGCCAGATGGACAAAAGTTCTGTGGTGCACTCTGACTACAATAGCTTACCCTTGCTGGCAATCACAGGTGTTCCCAGCCTTTGGAGAGGAGCAAAGGGCAGATGCTGGCCTGCCTAGGCAGTCCTGCTTGCTGGGGATAGCTCTATAGAGGTTGGAACTGTGCAGCCTAGGAAAACCCCAGTCCGGCAGGAGAGAGATGCAGGTCACTGCCCAAGAGAGGTGATGGCTGAGAAGCCAGAAGCCTAGAGCAGGTGCCCTTTGTGGACCATGGTGGGAATGCCTGTGCTGTTGGCCTGCACCATGACAGATCTGATGTGGGATCTGTAATGGTGTGAATTGCCAGCAGTTACAAGTTCTCACACAGCTCATTTATTCTTAAGGTGAGAGTCAAACAATAAAAACTTACACACCTGCTAATGATCTCACCAGGGATTACCCCATCTCCAGAAGGGCTCTGGCAGGAGTCAGCTTTTCGCACCCCTCCAGAGGGTTTTCTGGGGGTACAAGTTCATAACAGCCCTTAGCTCTGACGCAGAACAGTCACCTGGTCAGGTCATCTATTTCTTTACACATTTCTGGCCTTTGATGTCCAGTCTGTGGGAACAGGGGATCAGCAGGCAAAGGCCCTTAGGGCGGAGCTCCCAAAGGCTGTGTTCTGGCATAACCAGAGGTGAGGAGTTTGCATTCCCCTCCCCCTAGACATTTCCCAGGAAATCCACATCAAAAGTCTGTTCTCCTCTGGCATGTTAAGTGTAGTCCTTATATCCTCCAATCCTCCTTACATCTCATCTCCCACTCAAGGGTACAGACAATCCCAACCCACAGTAATCAATAAACTGTGCATTTAGTGCAGTCAATGCCAAGGTTACTTAAACTTAATTCAGTGAGGTTTTTCAAGGATGCTGCAGGAAATTGCCATATCTGTCACAATTTCTGATTAAAAGAATGGTGGGTACTCAATGGAGTTGTAAGGCAACACATTTAATAAACCTGGTTATAGGAAATGTTTCACGTAATGCATGACTAGCTGGTGAAACTCATTGCCACACAATGGGATTCAAACAAGGATTAGACCTTTTATGGCTAATGAGAACATCTGCAGTTAGATCCGAGAGGGTTAAAATTATTCAGAAGGGATTGAAGCCCTGATACTTTATGGAATAAAGTAGCTGCTAACTGATGGGGAATTGGTGAGAAATACCCCTATGGATAGGCTGTTCCATCATGTTTCTTTACCTTCCTCTGAAGTAGTGGGTGCTGACCACTATGAGACTGATAATGGACCTGTAGTCCCTACATGAGATGAGCTGGCCTTTGTCTGTCCATCTTGGTTGGCTTTCAGGAAACTAATGTCATCAGCCAAAGCAGCAGCGTTTCCCTTGTTCACTAAGCATCTGGTAGCCGTGCAGAGAATCCTGAGAACGGGCCATGATCATTTAGGTTCTGACACATCGGTGGGTGGATGCCAATACATGGTACTGCTGCTCCAGGCCTGTTAGCAATTCCTTCCCCGAGACAATCCGCCTTGACATCGAGGATCGGTTTTGAAGGCTGTCCTTGAATGCTGACAAAGTTCCAATGAGTTTTTCTGTGCCTGTCCCTTTCCTCGCATTAGTTTGTTCTTCTCCCTGTCTCTCTAACCCCTGGCAGCCCCTCTTTGGGAAGCGACAGACACAAGGAAGCGCAGCGCCCTCTGCACAGACACTGAATCTGCAGGGCCGGCTGCAGAATAAAACTGGCTAGGAACTTGTGATCTTGTTCTTGTCATGCTGAAGCGGTGCTGTAGCTAGGTGTTCATGTCCCTGGGCTCCGGTCTGCAGAGGGTGTTGATTTGGGAGAGGGAACACAGAGTTAAGACCTGGAAAGCTACCCACCAGAAACTAACGCAGGGGATCAGACCATAGAAGTCTGGCGCAAATATCACTCTTGCTAGCGAGGATTTGGAGAGCAAGATACCAGATGTTCTGTACAGAGAACACTTTGTGCGGTGCCCACTTGAGCTCTATGAGTGACCAATTTCTCCTCTTGCTTATTGCCAGGAAGTACGTAGAGTGTAGCTTTCTTTCCTGGTAGCCACAGCCATTGAGCCACAGCTGAATTGAGCAACCCAAAGGGGATCTGAATAGGGTAGTATGGGGTTGTCAGGCTAGCAGCTCAGGAAGCTTGTGTAGGAATCGGCAAGCAGCAGCCATCCATGCCGTGGTTAGCTAGCCATCCCTACATAGCTAGCAGCATTGTGGCTTCTCATGGCTTATCCTACCAGCTGGTTAGAAGACCCTTTAGTCATAAGGCCCTTTCATAGGGGGGTATCTGTCTGTCTGGAGACCCAGTATGTTCAGGGCTGTTGTGGTTTGAATCTACCCACTGATGTAATTAATGTAAAACAATTAGTAGCGGAGGGAGTCCTTATGGCAAGAACAAAGCTCCCCCTGCTGGTGATCTCAGTGAAATGAGCCCCTCGCTCTTGGTTTATTTTCTTGGCCTTCCTTTGCTCCAAGGTCCAGCAGCGAATCGGCTACTGCCCTCAGTTTGATGCCCTGTTGGATCACATGACTGGGCGGGAGACACTGAGCCTGTATGCCCGGCTTCGAGGGATTCCCGAGCGCTACATCGGCAGCTGCGTGGAGAACATGTTGCGAGGGCTGCTCTTGGAGCCCCACGCGGACAAGCTAGTGAGGTCCTACAGGTGAGATGGAGACCCAGAGGCATTCTCTGCCCAGACACGTCTCTGTGGGCGGGATTGGAAACCTGAGTGCCTGTGGGAGCCTGGCCTAGTGATTAAAGTTCAAGGGCTGAGACTCAGAAGATTGAAGATCTAGTCCCAACTCTGTCACAGGCTTGTTGAGAGGTTTCAACCAGCCTCCCTGTCTCTGCCTAGGCTTCCCCATCTGTCAAATGAAGAAAGTTGCCCTCCCTGAAGGGGCTGTGCAAGTAAATGCACCACAGGGCACTGAGACACAGGGTTGTACAAACTATTACCTGTTATAGCTGGGAGAGCGGGGGTGCGGCCCAGGTGCATGGGAATGGTTCGAGATGCCCCAAGCCCCAGGCTTGTCCCCACCACTCGCCGTAGCCCAAACAGCTCGGCGTCCCCTAGAGCCATGCACGATGCTCTCCCAGAGCTGGTTTCAAGGTTGCCTATCTTTTTGGCCCCTCCCTTGCAGCGGCGGCAACAAGCGGAAGCTGAGTGCCGGTATTGCCCTGATCGGCGGGCCTCCTGTGATCTTCATGGATGAGCCCTCCACCGGCATGGACCCTGTAGCCCGGCGCCTGCTCTGGGATGCTGTGACCAGGACACGGGAATGTGGAAAATCCATCATCATCACCTCCCACAGGTGACTGGCACCCCTTTCCTTGCTGGGATCCAGTGGGGACAGGAAGGAGTGGGGTAGGCTGGTTGGGAGGTTCCCTGCAATGGACTAGCCCTTGCTCCCTGTCTCCCAGAGCACCCAGCTGTATTGCACGGGCAAGTGTTTGTGACACCTGCTGAATGACTATTGCAATGGTAGCAGTGCACAGTCCTTTGCAGTGTAACGCACTCAGCTGTGTCCATGGCATCTGGCCTGCAAAGCAGGGACAGGGAGGGGTAAAGAGCAAGTTCCTGTGCCTGGCCTCAGTCCCAGGCAGCAACACCCCCTGATGTTCCAGCATGGTCACTTCTGGGTGCTGCCTCCTTTCCATGGCTCTGTTCTTCTCCCTGCAGCATGGAAGAGTGTGAGGCCTTGTGCACCAGGCTGGCCATCATGGTGAATGGGCAGTTCAAATGCCTGGGCAGCCCCCAGCACCTGAAGAGCAAGTTCGGCAGCGGATACACCCTGCTGGCAAAAACCAGGGCCGAAGAGGAGGGCGACATGCAGGTGTTCAAGGCCTTTGTGGAGAAGATGTTTCCAGGTACAGCCCCTCACTGGGACATGGCCCCCGTTCATGTCATGGGCAGCGGGCCCCGTTTGCACCCAGGCATGCACATGTCGCCTGCAGTCTCCTAACTCAGCGCTAACCTCTGCTTGTCTCCCACAGGGAGAGTCCTGAAGCACGAGCATCAAGGCATGGTCCATTATCACTTGACCAACAAGAACCTCAGCTGGGCACAGGTGAGGGCAGGCCAGAGGCTGCTAGCTTCTGACCCAGGCCAAGCCGGTCTTCTCCCTTTCCATAGCAGACACAGGAGGTGCTGGAGCAAAGCAGGGAGTGAATGGAGAGACCTACGTGCCATTCCAGCTGGGCTTATCCATTCATTGCAGCTGGGCTTTGCTTCAACACGGACATCCCCCGGCCACTGACGTTCCATTTACTGGTGTCTGTTTAAAGGGACGGTGTCCATTTGAAATACAGGGCATCGGAAGTAATGGATTTAAAAATAGCTTCAGCTCCTCTCCCCACCCCAACTCCCCATGCTAATATTTCTGCCTTTTCCTCTCGCAAGTTGCTTTTTAAACTGATTTTTGTCCCAGAGCAGATGGGTAATTGGAGGGGGCACTATTTCAGGAGGTCTTTAAATCTATCTAGAATAGTTAGGAATGAGTCAGTGGTGTCCCCCACTCAACTCAGTGCTGTGACTGGCACGTGGTACCCAAAGCTGCTACAATAAAGAAATACCAGGTGTCATGGTATAATTCCCCACTCTGAACCTTAGCGTCCAAAAGAATTGGTCAGCAATGAATCTCTCTAAGCTTATTACAGCTTAGACACTGTAGCGCTGCACCAACCAGGAATCCAGTGCCTGGTACCTCTGGTCCCACCAAAACCTGGCCTGGGGACCCCCCAAAACCAGACCCCTCTGATCTTAACACAAAGGAAAGTAAACCCCTTTCCCCACGTTGCCTTCCCAGGCTTCCGCTCCCTGGGTTAGCCCTGGAAGACACTGTGATCAAATCCTTGAATCTTAAACAGAGAGGAAAATGCCCCTTCCCCTCCTCTCTCTCCTCTCACCAACTCTCCTGAGAGAGACAGCTAACAACAGAGAGAGAATATACCTCTCTTCCCCCTTCCCTCCTTTTTTCCCACACTATGGTGAACATCCGACCCGTCCCCTGGGGTCTCACACCAGAATAAAAAAACGAATCAGGTCTTAACAAGAAACTTTTAATAAAGAAGAAAACAGTAAAAAATTATCTTCGTAAATTTAAGATAGATTAGGTACAGGGTTTTTTAACATAGGCACCTGGAATTACCCTCCCAGCCTAAGTATACAAGTACAAATTAAAATCCTTTCAGCAAAATACAAATTTGAACTCCTTCCAGCCAAATGCACATTTGCAAATAAAGAAAACAAACATAAGCCTAACTCGCTTTATCTATCTAGTACTCACTATTTGGAATCTATAAGAACCTGCGTCAAGGAGATTGGAGAGAAACATGGTTGCACGTCTGGTCACTCTCAGAACCTGGAGAGAACAACAACCAAAAACTAACAGCACACACAGAAGCTTCCCTCCCTCAAGATTTGAAAGTATCCTGTCCCCTGATTGGTTCTCTGGTCAGGTGACAGCCAGGCTCACTGAACTTGTTAACCCTTTACAGTCAAAAGAGACATGAAGTACTTCTGTTCTATTAACTTCTACTATCTGTTTATGACACCAGGGTATGTGGGTGCGGCCAAAGGCTCTGCTAGTACTGGGCTGTGCGTTAGTGGCTGGACTCTGGGTGCCGCAGGGACTGTAGCACTCCCCCTTGAGCAGTGCTGGGAGGTTGTGGGTGATCACAGCCTTTGGCCTCTGGCTTTGGCTTGGGCAAAATTCTTCCCTTTCTGGGGGCTTTTGAATTTCTTTGGACAAAAACAGTTGCCCCAGAAATGGCCAAGCCAGCATGCCTGGGCTGGGAGTTGCCAAGCTCTGCTGTGCAGCTCAGAGGGAGCAGCGCTGTGGGCGGGACATCCTCAGGGCGAGTCTCTCCAAGGCATCTGCTGTCCACACCCCCTGCTGGTCCTGCACATGGAAACTTCTGCTTCAGTGTAGCTGACCATCTTGAGTGAGAGGTGCTTCCCCCATCCCTCTCTCAGCTCTCACCTGCTGCTTGTCTCCCCTTCCCCTAACCCTCATCACTGAGCTCTATATCCCCCTCTCCCATGTCTGCAAATCTGTTCCTCTCCATTTCCACTGCAGCCCTGGCGGCCTCTCCCTTCATCTCTTCTCACCTGGCCTGTTGCATTACATGGGAGGTCAGATCAGGCATGTCCAAGGCTCCTGGAAGATGATCCTGTCATGTACACCCATAGCGCCCACCCCATCACCCCTTCATTTCTCTTCCCTTTTCTCCTGTTTGCCTTGGACTTGCCAGCATAACCCTTCAGGCCATGTGTCTGCTTCTGGTGTGAGAGCCTTCTCCTCTGCAGCTCTCTGCATCTGGAACAGACTCAGTCTCTCAGACATGCTCATTCTCTGTCTTATATCAGATCTTGTCTGAGAGCCCCTGTTCCCCCTTCCCCATCGCTCTGACTCACTCCTGGCTGCCTGAGCCGCTTGCTGAGCTCGAAAGCACTGTGGGATGCAGTTTGCATGAGCTGCGCCGTGCAGATTGTCCTGGCCTAAGCCGCTTGCCTTGGGTTTTGGTGAACTGTGCAACCCAGTTGCCTCCATCCCAGGGACGTATTCTTTAAACAGGGGCAGACCCTTCACTAAACACCCTCCAACCTGAGCCCCAGCACCCCCGCGCCAGGTCAGGACGGTCAGACCCAGCTCCTGTGGAAACTCATCCACATCTGCCGTTTGACCAGCAGGTGGCACCGCAAGTAAGGTTCTCTTCCTGTGACCTCTGTCAGAGTGCAGCGTTGCCTGGGGCCTGTAGCTAGAGCTGTGTCATAGGATACATGCCACCCTCACTGGGGCTCTGGGGCATCCCCGTAGGTAAGGAACCAAGCCTGCAAAGTGAACTCCAAGCCCTGTGGACCATTACTTAGGCGAGGCTTGTGTAGATAGAGATGCCTGATCTGACCTCCCACGTGTAACGCAGTTCAGAGAGTCCCACCCAGTTACCCCCCCAAGCCCAACCACGTGGAGTCACCCAGCCTCTTGTGCTCTCCCCTCAGGTTTTTGGGGAGCTGGAGAGAGCCAAAGAGAAGTTCCACGTGGAGGATTATTCCGTCAGCCAGATCTCCCTGGAGCAAGTCTTCATGAGCTTCACCCGCTTCCAGCACTGCACAGAGGAGCGAGGGAAATGAACAGAGACCCACCTGCCCTCCTCCTGGACAGACCTACTGCCTATACATAGTATATATAGAGACAGTAATTTATATTATCAGCGTGTGTCTTAAATAATGTATAAATGTCAGAAAGTTTTGACCAGGGTGTGTTTAGGGTGGAGGGGCATCCTGTCTGCTCCTCAGTGCAAGGGTCACAAGGAGCATGTGGATGGGGGTGTGCGAAGCACAGACGGTGAAGAAGCTCACCAACTGCTGCCTTTTGGGGAAATCTCTGAATTTTACTCCCCCCTTCCCATCTTCAAACCAGCTGAGGAGAGGACGGTGCTCAAAGACGGGGAAGCAGCCAATGGAACTACAGAGCCGCTGGAGTCCAGTGCTCATCTCTACACCATGGCTGCTCTGCTCGAAGGGGAGAATCCATGTATTGAATGATTTGAGGGGGCGGGGGTTGGTACAGAGCTCCCCTCTGGATCAGTGTCCTTATCACCGATCCTTGCACGCATCTGTGTGGGGCGCTGGCAGCACATGCCTGAGTGTGCAAGAGACCGTCATTCTTCAACATGCACTCCCATCCGTAGGCACGGCATCAAAATGCAGGGGAAAGGGGCACCAGCACAGAGGTGGGCACCTGATCCTGCTCTTTGCAGTTGCGGGCAGAGTCTCTGTGGCTTTGCAGGGAGCAGGATCGGGCCCCGTACGTCCTTCGGGAGGGCTGCTTTGTTCCGCGCTGGCAGCAGCGTGAGACAGGTTTGCATTGTAGCTGAGCATGGGAGGAACTCTTCCAGCACCGTTCCAGAGGGTCCCCTCGCTAACATGCCACATCCCTGCACGTGCCTCATCTTCCCAGAAATGCACTGGCGTAAGGACCTGGCTTTGGGACTCACCCATGTTGAATTGTATTCCATTGGGGCTTGCTGGGATCTAAGGGGACACTGTCACATAGCTTAGAGCCAGCACTTCACTTGAGTCACTGGGATCTGTTGGGGATTATCCTCCAGGAGCCTTTGGTGTTTAGATGGAAAGAAGCAAATAGCCACTGTTCATGCGACAGGCCCTGCCAATGAACCTTCCATTCATTCCACGGGGCCAGGGGTAGCAGCTGCTAAGAAGGACAGAGCTGTTCACTTTCTCTCTTTAAGCCTCCTATCAGCCTGTCCTGTTCTGAATTGACACTGGGGAAAGCCGCGTTCCGTACCGAGCTGGGCTGCAGCGATCGCACGCCGTCCTGGCACACAGCCATCAGCATGAGGCATGCTCTGTGTTGGGCGGATGCAAGACCCCACCACCCAGGAAGCAGCTATCGGATACAACAGTCGGCCTCTTCAGAGACCATCCTGCCTGCTAACAAGTGAAGGAGCCGTGCCGGCATGCACTCACAGGTGCTCTGAGTTCACTGCATGGCCTGCACTTACATCCTTCACAGCCAGCGTTTAACAGTTCTGGGCTTCCAGGGGTAAATGCCCACCATGCCCAGCACTGGGGCTGCAATCCACATAGAGCAGGCGCTTGTGTTCTAAAGGGGTGCCCTAGAGAACAGTCCATGGGGACAACCCATGGTTGGCGTGCTGCAGAGCTGTCCGGGAAGGGTCTGGATCTGTAGTATAGACCCTGTGAGATGCTTGTGGGCGTGGTTGGGGAGAGCCTTCCCTGGTGCATGGTCCAGACCAGGGCAGTGAAATTACATTCCCATCTGTCTGTGTGCCCTCCCCCAGTGCACATGCCCCACAGAGTAAATTCTAGGGGTGCGGGTAGACTATCCCAGTAAGGACTTAGTGTGGAACAAGGGAACCCTGTTGATCCTATTCAATAAGGTCGGGGTACTGCAGGCCACCCCAGATCCCACCTTGAGGTCAGCATGGGCCTGTCTGTGCCAACGGGCATGGCATTTGCTGTCGGACTTGCACAGCACCTGCTGCAACAAGCATCAGCTCAGCACTGAGCCCTGCATATGCTGCCAGCTAGCTCACCAAAAACCACCCTGGGAGGTCAGAGACATGCCACTGAAAAGGGAAAAGATCCTCCACCCCTGCAAGGCTGCCTGTTGGTGGAAGGCCCCTTGCCGTGGTCCCCAACCTGCAGCACGGTGTGATCTTCAGTGAAACCATGCAGAACACCCTGTGGGGTACGGGGCAGGGCTGATCTCTGTCCCACTCCCTCCGAGGGAAGCTGTTACTGCTTACATTGCTCTGCTGTGAGAGATGGGTCAGTCTAACCCTAACTGCAGCCTGGGCACAAATAATTTGGGACACATGTTCTGGTTCTCAACCCCGAGCTGAGGCACTGGGAGCCAAGTCCCCAGTCCAGGTTCTGGCTCATTCAGATGCAGATTGTAACTGGTGTGAGTCTGGCCTCTACATAGCGCCCAGACAGGGCACGGCGGTGGGTGGTCAAGGAATAGCCACATCCCTGCCCTGAAGAGTTTACAGTCTACATGGCAGAGGGGACGGAGGCAAACCGTGGGCTGGGAGGAGGAGGTTCGGGGGTTGCTGTGCAAGACGTAGCCCTTTGTTAGTTCCTTAAATGTTTTAATTACAATGGGCTGCCCTGGCATAGTGGATCCGAACACCCAGGCTATGGGGCTTCCAATTGGTGCCCAACAGGAGCCCAGCTTGGTCTGACACCCGTGCTGCTAGTGGAGGCATAGCTGTGGGGCCCTCTCCCTGCTCTCTCCTGAAGGCACTCTAAGGAGGTGGGCAACCTCTGGATCCAAATATGTCATGCCTGGGACACCTCTCTGCTCAGCCTGGCCTGGGTACCTCCCTGGCAATGGCCAAACTGCCCCCACAGGGGGCACCAGTGTGCTCTCTGCAGGGCTTGCATGTCCCTCACCCTGCCATGGGCCCAATCTTGTAGCGTGCAGTGGAAGTGATCAGTGATTGTGGGCAGGGTTGAGCTCTCTGGCTTGCAGAGCCGTCCCTGTACGGAAGGGCCAGCTGAAGAGGCTGCAGGAGCTGCTGGTGGTATATTAGGGGTGTCTCGGTTCTTCTCGTTTCCCTATAACCAGGTCTGATTCCCATGCTCATGACTCGCTCCGTCCATCTGACTGCTTCGTGATCAGGGCAGAGCTGAGATATTGCCCTGTAGCTACACACACAATTGCACATAAGGAACTAATATTTATGGGCGGGGCACAGATTCCGTTTGAGTGGTCATGTCATTGGGGTTTTTAATTTGTGTTTTGTTCCTGTAACCAGCCCCTTTTCTGTTCCATTCCATTCCCCCAAATGTTACTATAATGGTGCATCATGTTACTGTACTAAGAATGGCTCTGGTTCTTCACTGTGGCATGTGTCAGTTTTATTATTCACTCGCCGAGCGTGGGCACCAGGGCTCGGCTGCCTGGAAAGTGGGGAAGCTTTGGACCCATCAAACCCTGGAGGTGTTGACCACGTAGTAGATTCAGTGGATGTTGGCAGCTCTCACTACCAAAGGCCAGTCCTGCTCCTGCTTGAACCTGACTGCAATGGCAGTATCAATGGGAGCTGGTGCTAAGGGATCCGTGGGCTGGGAGACCTGGATCCCCCAAAGTCCATATGTTGATGCAGCAAAGGGTGGGCACCTGCTCAGCCAGGTGCTGTGTGATCCAGCTGTCCTGCAGTTGTACAACCACTAAGCAGGAAGCGCCCCGTCCTGCTCTCCTTGAAGTTCATGGGAAAACTTGAGTGGAAACTGGATCAGCACAGGAATGAATGTTCTTCTTCGAGTGATTGCTCATATCCATTCCAGTTAGGTGTGCGCGCCGCGTGCACAGCCGTGGGAGAAACTTTTACCCTAGCAACATTCAGCGGGTCGGCTGGGCGCCCCCTGGAGTGGCGCCACCATGGCGCCGCATAAATACCCCAGCCGACCCGGCCACCCTTTAGTTCCTTCTTACCGCCCGTGTTGGTCATTGGAACAGTGGAGTGCAGTTTACCTGACCTCCGCATTTTCCCTAGCTAATTGCTCGTTTTTTGTTCTTGTTTTACATAGTTAATTAGTTTATTGACAGTTAAAGTTATAGTTGTTAGTGTATTTGTTAGTAATAGTTTTCGTGGGGTCTGGGGCTCTTCCCCTACCCCGCGCCCGGTACCGTAGCCATGCCTGGCTCGCCGGGCTTTAAGCAGTGTTCGGCCTGCAATAGGCCAATGCCGACAGGAGATCCCACGACTCCTGTCTTAAGTGCCTTGGGGAATCGCACTTATCTTCTAAGTGCCCCATTTGCAAGGCATTTAAGCCGCGCACGAAGAAGGAGCGGGACGCTAGACTCCGGCAGCTCCTTATGGAAGCGGCATTAGCTCCCTCGCCGGCACCGAGTACTAGCCAGCAAGTGAGTGACGCCGCCCCCTCGGCACCGAGCGCACGTCAGCACGCGAAGGCTCCTCGGCACCGGGCGCAGCGACGCCGAAAGAAACCCCACGCCGCTCCCTCTCTCCGAGGTCGAAGTCGGCTAAGCCTCGGACGGGCTCCTCTACGTCTGCACCGCAGGCAGAGACTGTAACCAAGGCAGACCGCCCGGCACCGGCCCCGGTTGCGGCGCCGCCTAAACCGGCCCCGTTGACTCCAGCCCCACGAGGGCCGTCGAGTCCGGCGCCTGGAAGCTCCCCGGCACCGGCCGTGGTCGAGCTAAACCTTGCCTTCGACGCCGGAGACTTTTTCAGCGGCAAGAGACCTCATTGCCCTGACGGACCCGGCACTGCCCGTGCCCTCGGCACCGCCGGTCCGTGCGACTCTCTCCAGAGGCAAGCCGCTCGTACCACAGCCGCCCTCTGTCACCGCTCCGGATGACCGCCGCTCAAGGTCCCGCTCCCATCGCCGCTCCACATCTCGGCGTCGCTCCTGCTCCCGGCACAGCTCGCCTTCGCGGCACTGGCTCACCTCGCACGATCGCTCACCACCACGGCACGCTCACCTCGCGGCACCGCTTCACCGTCACCTTCATCGCACCGGCACCGGTCCATCTCTCGCTCCCACGTCCCATCTATTCGCGGCACCGGTCGAGCTCCGGCACCGCTACAGGGACCGTCGTTCACGGAGCCGATCTCGCCATAAGGGGCTCGAGGTCCGGTCGACCTCCCGGCACAGAGCTGGTCGCAGGTCCCGGGTCGGGCTCGCGGTACCGATACCCGTACCGGCACCGGTCCCCAAGACCCAGAGCTGCTCGATCTATTGGCACTTCGGTGCCCACGTTTGCGGCTCCTCCGTGGCCGGCCGGTCAGGAGTCGGCCTCCTCGCAGGCCGGTAGTTACTACTATAGCCGGGACCGAGATACTGACATGGCCGCGGGACTGTTTCAAGATGCACGTCCCCCGGATGCAGGACAGCAGCAATGGCCCTTTTGGACACCCTGGGCATACCATCAGCCCAGGGTGCTCCCCTGGTCCCGGCCCTACTCTTCCTTCGGAGCGCAGGGCGCCGGAAGCCACCGTGTCCACCCCCTCTCCGCAGAGTCAGAGGACCATGTCATCCATCCTCCAGACTCCCCGGAGCATCTCGAGCAGGAACGGCCACAGGAGCACAGTGCCATTCAGGACCCACTCGTTCCCGGGATATCCTCCTCCTCTCCCCGGATGAGGCCGTGGCAGGGTCCTCTTCTTCGGGGCCGCCGCCAATAGATCTGAGAGCCCACCAGGACCTTCTTCGCCGGGTAGCTCTCAACATAAACCTCCCGGTAGAGGAAGTGCCGGAGGTGGACGACCCGGTGGTCAGCATCCTGGCCGCTGACACCCCGACGCGTGTGGCCCTGCCATTTATCAGGACCATCCAGGCTGCTACTGATACCCTGTGGCAGACTCCAGCCTCGATTCCGCCAACGGCTAAAGGGGTGGAGAGGAGGTACATGGTACCTCCCGGGGTACGAACACTTGTACGTCCACCCTCCCCCTCCTCTTTAGTCGTACAATCTGTCAATGACAGGGAGCGCCACGGCCAACAGGCGCCTGCTCCGAAATCCAAAGAGGCTAGGCGGATGGACCTGCTAGGCCGTAAGGTGTACTCGGCAGGTGCCTTACAGCTCCGAGTGGCCAACCAGCAGGCTCTGTTGAGCCGCTACAACTTTAACACCTGGACGGAGGTTGGCCGCTTTTTACTGAGTTGCTACCCCCGGACTCGCGCCAGGAGTTCGCAGCTTTTGTGGAGGAAGGCAAAAGGTTGGCAGGACCTCCCTCAAGCTTCCCTTGACGCGGCCGATTCGGCTGCCAGGACTGTAGCCTCAGGTATCACAATGAGGCGAATCTCCTGGCTCCAGGCCTCCAACCTGCCACCGGAACTGCAGTACACCCTACAAGGACTTACCCTTTGAGGGCCGGGGTTTGTTCTCGACAAAACGGACCCTCGGCTGCAAAGCCTAAAAAGACAACACAGGGTGATCATGAGGTCCCTCGGATGCACACGCCCCGTGACCCAACGTAGGCCCTTTAGGCCCCAACCCCGCCGCCCGTACTTTCCGCCTCGAAAACGGCAGGACTTCAACAGAAGGCGAGGCCGGGGTGGGCGAAGGCGCCAGTCTGGCCCCATGCGGGGCAGTCTCAAGGTCCCTCTAAGGCCCCACCCGGGCCCAAGGGCAATTTTTGAAGGTACGCCCGGGGACGGTCTACCAGACTCAGTTCAGGATCCTTTTCCCCCTTTTCCAACCGCCTCTCCTACTTCCTTCCGGCGTGGTCACATCTTACTTCCGACCAGTGGGTGCTACGCACGGTGAAGCAAGGATACCACCTCCAGTTTGCTTCATCCCCGCCTTCCCACCCCCCTTCCGGTCCCTCTTCAGGGACCCCTCTCACGAGCAAATCCTCTGGCACGAGGTGCAATCTCTCCTCACCGCAGGAGCCATAGAGGAAGTTCCGCTACCCGAGAGGGGGAAGGGATTTTACTCCCGCTATTTCCTCATCCCCAAGTCCAAGGAGGCCTCCGACCGATTCTCGACTTGCGGGGACTCAACAAGTGGCTACGCAAGTTGAAGTTCCGCATGGTCTCCCTGGGAACTATTATCCCGTCCTTGGATCCTGGAGACTGGTACGCCGCCCTCGACATGAAGGACGCGTACTTCCACATAGCGATCTTCCCCCCCGCACAGGAAGTACCTTCGGTTCACAATCAACCAACACCACTTTCAATTCGCTGTCCTCCCCTTTGGCCTGTCTACGGCCCCAAGGGTCTTTACAAAATGCATGGCAGTCGTCGCCGCCCACCTTCGCAGGCAACAGATACATGTCTACCCGTATCTGGACGACTGGCTCATCAAAGGCGCCTCGCAAGCCCAAGTCAGTCATCACGTTTCCGTGATCACGGACCTCTTCGGCCGCTTGGGCCTCCTCCTCAATGCAGAAAAGTCCACTCTCATTCCAACACAGAGACTGGACTTCATAGGAGCGACCCTGGACTCCTCCCTCGCCAGAGCCTACTTACCGCAAGCCCGCTTCCTGGCGATCACTTCACTCATACGGCGCTTGCAAGCCGCTCATCTAACCTCAGCTCGCACCTGCCTCGCTCTTCTGGGACATATGGCTGCATGCACTTATGTCACCAAGTACGCCAGGCTCCGCATGCGGCCCTTTCAACGTGGCTCCACTCGGTCTTCCGCCGCGCAGGGACTCCATGGACGTGCTGCTCACGATCCCTCCAGGTCCCCTACGCTCCCTCGACTGGTGGTTGGACCCGTCTCTGGTTTGTGCGGGGATGCCATTTCATCCGCAGCAACCGTCACTAACCCTTACGACGGACGCGTCATCCCTCGGCTGGGGAGCCCATCTAGGTCGCTTGCAGACCCAGGGCCGTTGGTCAGCCGACGAGCTCAACCTCCATATCAACGTCCGAGAGCTGAGAGCCGTTCGTCTAGCCTGCCAGACATTCCAACAGCACCTTCGTGGCCGTTGTGTCTCCGTCTTTACGGACAACACAACGGCCATGTACTACATCAACAAGCAGGGAGGGACCCGCTCGTCTCCCCTGTGTCTGGAGGCTATTCAACTGTGGGACTTCTGCATAGCCCTCCAGGTGGACCTGGTGGCATCCTTCCTCCAGGAGTCCGGAACACCCTGGCGGATCGGCTGAGCAGGTCCTTCCTCTGCCACGAGTGGTCGATCCGGCCGGACATCATTTACTCCATCTTCCAGAGGTGGGGTTTCCCCTCGTAGACCTCTTCGCCTCCCACTCGAACAGGAAGTGCCAGGAGTTCTGCTCATTCCAGGCCTCTCCCCGGATCGCTGACGGACGCGTTCCTCCTGCCCTGGAACCACCGCCTGCTTTATGCCTTCCCTCCGTTTCCCTTGGTGCACAGGGTCCTGCTCAAGCTCCGCAGGGACAGTGCGCATCTTATCTTGATCGCGCTGCGTGGCCCAGGCAACCCTGGTACACCACGCTCCTGGATCTGTCGGTAGCCGCTCCGATTCCCCCCCTGTGTCCCAGACCTGATCACACAGGACCACGGGAGACTTCGTCACCCAGACCTGCGATCCCTCCACCTCACGGCGTGGCTCCTGCATGGCTGAACGCTGACGAGTTGCGCTGTTCCAATTCGGTGCAGCGCATCCTCCTTAGTAGCAGGAAGCCTTCCACCCGCCGGACGTATGTGGCCAAATGGACGCGCTTCACGGCCTGGTGCGCATCGCACGATGCTTCTCCTTACAGGCGTCAATCCCGACAATCCTCGACTACCTCTGGCACCTTAAGCAGGAGGGCCTGGCGACTTCCTCCATTAAGGTGCACCTGGCAGCGATATCCACCTTCCATCCGGGAGAGGGTGGTTACTCGGTGTTTTCTCACCCAGTAGTCTCTCGCTTCATGAAGGGCCTGGAGCGTACTTATCCCCCCGCTCGTCACCCAGCCCCCTCCTGGGACCTGAACTTGGTCCTAAACAGACTTATGTTTACCGCCCTTTGAGCCGCTTGCGACTTGTTCGCTTCTCTACCTTTCGTGGAAGACGGTGTTCTTGGTGGCGATCACCTCAGCACGCAGGGTCTCGGAGATCAGAGCCCTCACTGTGGACCCTCCGTACACTGTCTTCCATAAAGACAAGGTACAACTGCGACCTCATCCGGCATTCCTCCCTAAGGTGGTGTCTGCCTTCCATACTAGCCAGGACATCTTTCTCCCGTTTTCTTCCGAAGCCTCATGCTTCTCGGCGGGAACAGCAGCTTCACACCTTGGATGTGCGCAGAGCGCTAGCTTTCTATGTGAAAGGACCAAGCCCTTCCGGAAGTCTCCGCAGCTTTGTGGCCGTTGCGGAGCGGATGAAAGGTCTGCCAGTCTCCTCCCAGAGGATTTCCTCTTGGGTCACGGCCTGTATTCGCACGTGCTACGCGCTAGCTCATGTTCCCCTCGGACGCCTTACAGCGCATTCCACCAGGCTCAAGCTTCCTCAGCGGCCTTCCTGGCGCACGTGCCATCCAAGAGATTTGCCGTGCTGCGACCTGGTCATCGGTCCATACTTTCGCCTCGCACTATGCGTTGGTACAACAGTCTCGAGACGACGCAGCCTTTGGAGTGGCGGTACCCAGGCTGCCACGTCTCACTCCGACCCCTCCGCCTAGGTAAGGCTTGGGAATCACCTAACTGGAATGGATATGAGCAATCACTCGAAGAAGAAAACAAGGTTACTCACCTTTGTAACTGTTGTTCTTCGAGATGTGTTGCTCATATCCATTCCACACCCACCCTCCTTCCCCACTGTTGGAGTAGCCGGCAAGAAGGAACTGAAGGGTGGCCGGGTCGGCTGGGGTATTTATGCGGCACCATGGTGGCGCCACTCCAGGGGGCGCCCAGCCGACCCGCTGAGTGTTGCTAGGGTAAAAGTTTCTCCGATGGCTGTGCACACGGCGTGCACACCTAACTGGAATGGATATGAGCAACACATCTCGAAGAACAACAGTTACAAAGGTGAGTAACCTTGTTTTTCCCAGTGGCTGGCTGGTTACTGCTGGGGGGAAGAATCCATGTGTGTTTTTGTGATTAACCTTTGCCCTGCTGGAGTAAGCTGCTTGCTTTATTCTCCCACCCCACCCCCAAAAATCACTGGAGCTGTCCCAAATTCTGTGGAACAGCAGGGGGCAAAGAGAGGTGATTACAGTGTGGTGTCTGGCATTGCAGTGTGTGTGTGAGAGGCAGCGTTCCGTGCATTGGTGCATAGCTTTGCAGGTTTCAGGCTGAAGATTTTGCTTTTTGCCTTGTCACTGTCGCTAAGCCCCAAATGCTGTGATGTGGCTGAGGGAGGGCTCTGAAGTGGCTGCTGTCTACAGTGACAGCAACTTGTCACCACAACCGTGTAGGGGAAGTCTCTGGCCTGGCTTGGAAGAGCCACTTTTAGAGGTGGAGTTAAATGTGGAATAATGTATGGCAGGGGCATTTTCTCTGACCTGTCGGCACCTGTTGGCTAAGTAATTGCCAGGGTCCTGGCTACCCCTTGCATTTGTTGCTAATACAGGATTCATTGGCTTTTTGTGGCAAGGCAGCCCCACATGATCAGATTCTAACGCCTACGTTATCAAAGTCTCCATAGCATAAGCACCAGCTGGATCTGAGAGTGGAATTCTGCCCCGACTGCAATCGATGGCAAAACTTCAATGGGGTGAGATTTCAACCAAAGAGAAAAGTATGTGCAAGGCCTGACTTCAGCAGATTGGGGTCTGTGTACCCCCGTGTTCTCCTTTCCATTTCAATTTGCTATTGGTTTGTGCTTTGCATCAAAACTGCCTTGCTTGCTCTTGGAAGTGCTTCTGATGCGCTTTGAGTTTTAACCCCCTCCCTATCTGCAGCAAGAAACCTCCACCCAGCAATTCTGGCCTTCATAGTTCAAGGAAATGGAGTCTTCCTTTTTCAAACCCTTTGAGTGATGTTTGCCCATTGTACTAAATACCCCCTCCTCCCACCTTTTGCAAAACACAGGCCTGGAGCCTGAGCACCTGCTTCATGACCTGCAGGCTGTAGCTGTTACCTATGTGCAGGAGCGTGCATGTTAGTGGTGTTTCTGGAAGGGAATTTTCCCAAGCATGTCAGCTCATCTCCCTCCAGCCCAGGAGTGGAACCGGAACTGAACCTAAACCCTAATTTTGTCCTACCTGCTGAACTGGAACTGATCTGGAAAAAAAATTTGAGTTAATTAAAATAAAGGTTCAGCCTTTTTTTAAGCTCAATATTTAAATTGATCTTATTTTCATTACAAAACAACCCTCAGGCATGTGGGTGCTGAGGATCTGTTCTCAGCAGAACTTTGCCTTCGAGTCAGTGCTTGGAATGATCAGCCTCTGATGTCATCATGCTTTCTCCTGTTTATTTACTAAACACGCCCTGATTCTGCAGACACTTATGACTGGGCTTAATTTAAGGCAAGGTGTGCAGCCCCACAGAGGGCACTGGATCTGCTCACAATGCGTAGGGTTAAGCCCAGCATCGGTCTCTGGAGCCTTTTAGCCTATTTATAACAACAGGATCCCACGCCAGGAACTAAGCCTACGGCAGTTTGAGTTAGCCCCAGAGGTGGCGCTGGCGCCTCTCTCTGCCATATGTCTTGATATCACCCGCAGTTTCCATGTGTCTGTTTCCAGCTCGTGGGGTTCTCTGCATTTGTTTGGTTTCACACAAGCCCAGATCAAAATAATCTACTGTAAAGAGCAGCCTAGCAGCAGTGGTGGGAAGGAGGCGGCGGTGTGAGACCATGTCATGTGCTAGGGCTTGTTGCTCTTGAATGGCCATGTCCATGTGCGCACCAGGCTGCAGCACTAAGTTTGTCCCATCTCAGAAATCAACTGGATTTTCCTACCAGTGCCTCCTCCCATTATTTGCTTGTAAAGAGCAACTCCCAGGATGAACAGCTGGGCAGTGTTGCTTTTTGTCCTCCAGAAAGTGTGGAAGGGGAGAGTTTTAGTGACTCAGACCTGGTCAACCCTACACAGGTAGATTGACATAAGGCAGCTTACGTCAACCTAATTATGTAAGAGCCCTACTACACTGACATCACTCCACGAGAGGTGTAGGGCTTACGTCGGTGTCGCTAATGCCACTAGATCCTGCTTTTACTAATAGGCACTGTCATAGAATCATGGAATCATAGAATATCATCATTGGAAGGGACCCCAGGAGGTCATCTAGTCCAACCCTGCTCAAAGAAAGATCAATCTGTCATTCTTGTCAATTTCCTGGGTGCCTGCTGGAGTTGTGAAATTGACAAGAAAGGCTGGTAAGTTCCCTGTTAACCTCCACCCGGCTAACAACTCAGGCTTTCACCCCAGGGTGGGTAGGAGGCTCCAGCTAGAACCCTGCTGCCCCCAGACTCCCTCTGGGAGCCTGGCTGCTACCCGGACTCCAGGCACAGAGCTCCCTGCCAAGAGTCAAGCAGCTGCCAGGCTCCTGGCGAGGACCTGCACATAGAGCTGAGAGCCCAGAAGCTGGCAGCCCACCATGCTGCCCCTTTCAAGTTGATAGAAGTGTTCCTGGCGAGGACATGCACCAGCCCCAGAAGGAGGGCAGTGTGGATGTGAAAACCCACAGTACTTGCTGCAGTGACTGTAACTCAACTTAAGTCTGTAGCGTAGATGTGTCCTCAGTGTCGGTATGTGTTGATGGGGGTAGAGTGAGCACTCTGTGACACCAGGTACAATCCCCTCCCCAGCCCAAGGTGCCCTGGAGAGGACTTGGGCCATGGGGGCCGCACAGGATAATTAGCAGGGAGTGGGATGACTGACACTGGATTTGTATCAAGGAATGGTTTCATCCACTGGATCAGATTTGGGTGTGAGGAAATAAGGAAGCAAAACACACCCACTTGCCTCTCCTGTTGGCCTATTATTTATGTTAGAGCTGTAGCCAGAGCCCCTGCCTGTACTCAGTCTCCTTGTCCTGTAACTGCACAGAGAGACCTAGTCCCTTCCCCCAGAGCCAACAGGCTCAGTGGACGAGCCCCACACAGTGGGAGGGGAACTGGAGGTGCAGCGAAGTGATGCCATCAGGCCAGGGCCTTACACCAGGTCATGGGCAGAGCAGGGTCTAGAGGCCAGCTCTTGAGGCTGTAGCTGATGGTGTGAGGTCTCTTCCAAAGCCAAACATCAGCTAAGCTGAACCATGGGGTTCCCCTGCCCCAGGGACCGCAGCTACGTGGCTTTGCCTCCACAAACCACTCTGGCTCATGGCTGCAGGGGACTCTTCGAGGCATGATTCCTCCCCATCTCGGAGCTCCTTGTGCGCCTGCCCACAGTGTGGCGGGTGGGGGAGGCATTGGAGATTTCCTGTGGTGTCCTTTATTGCGTGCCATCGTATACAGCCTCACTCGTGCTGCTCAGAGCACTCGCCAACGTGCTGGTGGCTCTGGGAGAGTCCAGAAAGGGGCCTCATGGCTGCCAGCCACCGCTGCAGAGCAGCTTGGGGGGAGCCAGCACCTCAGGCAGCTCTTGGGACACTGGCATTTTCCAGTCACTCAGCTAGCGCCCCAGGCCAAGCCAGCCCATCTAGTGCTTTGCATGGCTGGGGCCAGTCAGCCCAGGGTTGCTGAGTGCGCTGCCCAGCAGGGGAGCCTGAGCCATGGGGAAGGGTCCTGACTGCCTACCCACCCACCCCTGCACTAATCACTAGTCAGCACTGTCCCTGGGCACAGAGGGTATGTACACGTGTGATGGCTGCAGCCTCCCAAGGGGTACGTTCTGCCATCGGGCTATGTACCCTTGGGTTGTGCAGGCACCAGCCTATTCTCAGGCCTACAGCAAGGCTCAGGCCCAGGTTGGGAATGGAGCATTGCATGGCCAAATGCACAAGGCACTGGAGAAGGGACAGCTGCTAATGAGGTCTCCTCATGCAGGGCTGTAGGCACTCGCTGTGAGCACGCCTCCAGCAGCTGCCTGGAACTCAGCCCTAGTTGGTGGGTGCTGCTGCTCTCTGCCTGGGGCGCTGGCAGGCATGGTGGGGTCAGTGCTGCTCACTGGCTGGGGCGCTGATGGGCTGCTGCTGTGGCAGCAGGCTCAGACCAGCAGCAGGATCCCTGTGGGTCCCACCCATTTAAAGGAAAGTGGTGCCCATGCCCCCACAGTGCTATCCTGCCTAGTCTCTGGCTTTTAGTTGGGGATCTAGCTCAGCTCCTCCTGTGCTCAGCTTCCCTAGCTGCTACAGGGTGGGCACAAGGCCCAGCTGGACTTGGCCGAGACAGATACTACCCATCATCACACAGGTGCCAGGCCTGGCTGGCAGAGCGATGGGGGAGGGCAGGCAGCCCAGGTGGCTAGCAAGAGAAGCAGCGCCTACGGCAAGGCCCAGGTGACTAGCAAGAGGAGCAGCGCCTATGGGAGGAGTCTAAACCCTCAGTTAGTGGGTGGGGTGAGTGTGCAGGTTTGGGGAAAGGAGGGGCAATGCCTGTGTGGTGTATGGGGTGGGAAGGGAAGTGAGAGGCATGTCACTGGGGTGCTTAGCTTAGGGAAGGAGGAGGTGCCTCTGTGAGGATGGGGCCTGGGAGACCCCGAAATGGCATGCTGGCCTGGATGAACCAAGTTTTTTGAAGGGGCTACACCAGCCCTGCAGCGAGTGTACAATGGGGCAGCCGTTTCCCTGTACAGTGTGTGCCAAACGCTACCCCAGTTAGACATAGACACCTTCTGCTCCTCCTCAGTCAGGGGCACCAGCTGCAGGTAAACTCCCTGTTGCCCATGACCAGCCCAGCTGCAAAGGCACCCAACTGTTCTTCTGACCCAGCAGCCCCTCCCCATCATTCACACACTGGCTCCTTTGCATGCTCCCCACCCTCTATGGAGGAACTGGCAGAGTCACACGGGACCTTGTCTGGTGCCACCAGCCTGCCAGAGCTGGAGTGGCAGTGGGTAGCTGCACAGGGCCTTGCTGTCTCTTGCCCCTCCTTGGCCAGCAGGGAGCCTGCAAGCAAAGCCACACAGGTGGAGAAAGCTTCCATCCACTGGCAGTTTCAGCTCTTTATTGTATCAAGGTCCTGGCTACACATAACCATTGTCTTCCCATGGGGAAAAGCTCAAGGGGCAGAAAGGAGAGAGATGATGAGGGGGAAGCACAATCCTCTCTCCCCTCACCCACGCTGCAGCTGTGTCACCAGGCCCCAGAGTCTGCAGGAGTTTCAAGTGTCTGAACACTGGCACTTAAGGAATCCCAGCCGAGACAGTGGGCTGCTCTTCTCCCCTGTCCGGGCAGAGGGCTGGGGGTGGTGTGGCAGAGCCGTGGTCCATTTCCAGTGGCGTCACTTGGGCTGGGATTATTTTAACAAGTGTATTTCTTTTAACTTAGTATTTTTACACTGTATTTTTGGTTGGGTTTTTTTATGATCCATTTTCAATTTTGGCTAGAAACTGCTGCGCCCACCACTCCTCCAGGTCAATCGGCACAAAATCTGAAAGAGAGAAAGAGACTAGAACAGAAGGCATGAAGATAGGAAGCACAGCTTAACAGCACTCATATTGGCGTATGGCAATTCCCCCAGCTACCACCCGGGGGGAAACACTGGACAGCAGGCAAATCTTTTCTTCTGGCCTCTCACCACTGCCCCTTTGAGCTGAGAAGGGAATAATTCCCATGCCCTGGAGCACCTCCCCTTCTTTCAACCACAGCAGATCTGCTGTCCCCGCTGGCTGCTGCAGCTGCCTGCATCATGGCTCCCCCAGTTCTTTCTTTGGGCTGCTGGGAGTATGAAGCAGCTCCCTGCCTGTTCCCTTCTTAGCACGTTTGATCAAAGGTCTCCTTGCACCTGCCATGAAAGCAGCAGCCTTTGCTCCCTGGAGCCATGTGACTGGGCTGCCAGGCGTGAAAACCTTAGTGCAGTCAGTTTTGGAGAAGATGAGCGTGCTCCCAATGGGACTCTAACCTTGCCTGCTGCTCCCAGGAGAGCCCTGGGCTTCCTGGCAAAAGGCTTCCCTAGTGACTGAGCGGTGACCAAGTGAATGGTGCTCATGAGTGATCTGGCCAACAGCAGAGTTACACATTGCTGGTGACTCAGAAGAGGGTGCTCGTCTCCTGAGCCAGATCTCATCCAATCCACCGGCATTGTACTGGTGAGGGATCCCTTCTCCCAGGTGCCACTGATCCAATCTGGTTGCTGGAAGAGGGGCCATTTTACAAAAGAACCAGAGAAGGGAGCTCCTGCTGACTTGGGCTGATTCAAGGTCCCAAGGCCCTTTTCTCCAGAGCAGCGGACGAGCCCTCGGCTCCTGGGTAACAACATGCTGCCCTCCTGAGGACGTCTGCACTGCAGCTGGGAGCGAGCCACCTGGCCAGACCCACTCATGCTCACCAAGTGCCTGTTCTGGCTGAGACTGGCACTCAGACTCTCACTGAGGGGGGCTGGCTGGGCTTCAGAGCCTGAGCTCCAGCCCACACTGCAATATTCACTCTACCACTGTCAGCACGCTCGCTGGAGTCTGGCTGGCACATGCCTGCCACCCCGGGCTGGGAGCAAGCAACTGGAGCCAGCGACCAGACAGTCAGCACCCGAAGGGGAAAGGGGGCAGCAGGCATTTGAGGTGAGAGCAGAGGGCAGGAAGGTGGGGGGGAGCTGGGGAGAGGAAGGGAGGGAGGAGCGGGGATAATGGTAGACACATCCCCTGCCCCCAAAAGTCTAAATGCAGTTGGTGAGCCGCCTAGTAAAGAGCTGGGGCTGCACTGGTCTCTAGGAAGCCAGCCTTGTCCATCAGCCAGCACATAGCGCTTCCTCTCCTGCATGCATCCTGTGCCGCGGTATGTGCCGCCCCCTGCAGGTGGCTCCTGGACACTTACTTGTCAACAAAGGATTAGGAGTTTTCTCTGTGTACTGCACCGGTCCACGCCCACTCTCCCCTGGCTGGCTGCGGTCCAGCTGCTGTTCTACCTGCTGCCAGGCTGGAAGGGAGAGCGAAGGTGTGAACCACAGGTCCTTGGGAGGAGCCACTATCACACAAGGGAGCCTGCGATCTGATTGGTCCAGTACAAGCACTGCCAGCTCTGCTATATGTTGGATCCCTCTGTGCTCCCCCACCCCCCAGTTTTCCCCAGCTCCCTCCTCCTCCCACACCTCTGCCCAGGGCTACAAGATGCTGCCCCAGTGCCTGGCTGGGGGCAGGCAGGTTGCTGCTGAGTGAAGGGTGGCACCTCCCACAGCTGTGTCTCCCCCTGCGCCCCAGAGCTAAGCTTTCCCTGCCTGCCCTGGAGAGCGCTGCTGCCCGTAGAGCCCCCAGACTCAGACCCAGGAGAGGAGACATCACTGGGCTGCTCTGGCCACCACACTGTGGAAATGCACCCTGGAGCTGGTGACAGCCTTAACAAGGGAATTGCCAAATGCCCATATGTGACAGGGCAGGCAGACTCCTCCCCCACCGCTAACAGCCACCACCCCACACACACATTCCCAGCATCGGAGGCCAGAAGGAACCACTGGGATCATGGGGGCTGAACTCCTGTGTAATGCAGGCCAGAGAATGGCACCCAGACACGCCCTAGAGCAGATCTGTCAGAAACACCCCCACTCTGAGCTGAACAACTGTCAGTTCTGGAGAACCCTCCCATGCCTGCCCTGGTTACTTCTTCCAATGGTTAATTCCCTCACTGGTAATAATCTGCACCTGATTTCCAGTCTGAATTGGTCTGGCTTCAGCTTCCAGTCAGTGGACCCTTTCTGGATCTTTGCTAGACTGAAGAGCCCATTATCAAGTATTTGTTCCCCATGTAGGCACTTACAGACTGTGATCAAGTCACCCCTTGACCTTCGCTTTGTTAAACTAACTGGACTCATGGAGCTCCATCTGTCACTATCAAGCAGGTTTTCTAAACCTCTGATCAGTCCCATGGCTCTTCTCTGACCCCTCTCCAATTTATCAACATCCTGCTTCAGCTGCAGCACCAGAACTGGACACAGGATTCCAGCAGTAGCCTCCCCAGTGCCAGACACAAAGCAGTAGCATAGCTAGGGGGGGAAGCAGGGGGAGTGGCTGCTCACCCACTGATCACAAGTGGCACCATTTTAATTTTTTGGCGCCTTTTTAATTTTTACTCTGAACAGGGGGATGGACATTAAAAAAAAAAAAAAAAAAAAGACACCACCCGCTGTGGCGCTTGTACTCACCGGGCAGCACTCCGAGTCTTCGGCGGCAGGTCCTTCACTCGCTCAGGGTCTTCAGCGGCACTTCGGCGCCATGTCCTTCAGTGCCGCCAAAGACCCGGAACGCCGCCCAATGAGTACAAGCACCGCAGCGAGTGATGCCTTTTTTTATGTCCACCCCCCGGTTCACTCCACCTGGCTACGCCACTGACACAAAGGTAAAATCGTCTCTGCTCCTACTCTAGAGTTCATGCCTCTCAGAATGGCATTAGCCTTTGAGCCACAGCATCACACTGGGAGCTCGTGTTCAGCTGATTATCTACTAGGACCCCCAAATCTCCACCCAGAGTCTGGGCAAGCAAAGGAGAAGTCAGCTGCAGGATGTTTGGATCACAAGAAACCTCCAATCAACATCCTCAGGTGAGCAGAGACAAGGGATGTCATGGAGGTGGCAGTTTGCTGGGAGAGTAAGAGAAGGGCCAAGTCACACAACAGGATCCTTACCATGGGTAAGCACAAGGAACCCCCAGCACTGAGACACCCCTGTGTCCCCTCTACCACCTTAAAGCCCCCGGGACCCTCTGGCACTGAGACACCCCTGCATCCTCTCTACTACATTACAGCCCTCGAGAATCCCCAGCACGGAGACACCCCTGCATCTCCTCTGGTCTGTTAGAGCCCACAGTGACCCCTGGCACCGGGATACTCCTGCATCCCCTCTGCTATGTTACAGTCCCTGGGAACCCCAAGCACTGAGACACCCTTGTGTCCCCTCTGCTCTGTCACAGTCCCCAGGAACCCCCAGCACCAAGACAACCCTGCATCCCCTCTGCTATGTTATGACCCCTGAGAATCCTCAGCACCAAGACAACCCTGAATCCCATCTGCTCTACTGAACCCTCGGCACCGAGACACCCCTGGGAATCCTTGGCTCTGTTACAGCCCCGGGGTAACACCCAGCTCCGAGCCACCTGTCTGTTACAGTCCCCGAGAATCCCCAGCACGGAGACACCCCTGTGTGTCCTCTGGTCTGTTAGAGCCCATGGTGACCCCTAGCAATGGGACACTCCTGCATCCCCTCTGCTATGTTACAGTCCCTGGGAACCCCAAGCACTGAGACACCCCTGTGTCTCCTCTGCTCTGTCACAGTCCCCGGGAAGCCCCAGCACTGAGACACCCCTGCATCCCCTCTGCTACATTATACCCACTGGGAACCCCCAGCACCGAGACACCCCTGCGTCCCCTCTGTTACGTTACAGCCCCGGGGACCCCCAGCACTGAGACACCTCTGAGTTCCCTTTGCTACATTACAGTTCCTGGATACCTCTGGCACTGACACACCCCTGTGAGACTGGGGTTTAGAGAGGCTTCCCTTCTCTCTCTGAACTAGCCAGACCCCGCTATGGGGGCCTCTTACTTTCATAGACAAAGCGGACGTTCTCCTCATGGGCCAACGTGTAGCTCTCTTCCGTGGCTGCCGAGGGCTGTGTCGTCACCAGGGGCCTCTTGCCATTCACTCTGTTGAACACGAGTTTGGGAGTTGGGCTACTGAGGCAAAGAGACAAAATCAGAGGCTGAAAAGAGATCTCTCTGCATCCAGAGCCAGCAAGCTGTAGGATAGGGGGCAGGGGGCATGGTGTAATGAGAGGAAGTGGTTTCTGTGGCCGGAGACTGGGATTGGGAGTCTGGACTCCTGGGTTCTATTTGTTACGGCCTGAGCCAAGTCACTTTGCTTCTTCATCTCTCAATTTCCCCTTCTTTTAGCTGTCTGCTCTGTCTAGATTAGCTCCCTGGGGCAGCACCTGTCCCTTTATCTGTCCAGCACCCAGCACAGTGGTGCCTTGAGCTCAGGTGGAAGCTCTAGGCATTAGTGAAATATAAACACAGTGAGGTGATAAGACCGTGATTAACATTTGCAGTCTGCTTTCTTTAACTAAAAGCCTACTGCTATAAATAATCAAATTCAGCACATGGGACTTCAATCATTTACAGTCGGGGCCACTTTTTCTGCCAGTACATTTTCCAGAACCTCAGTGTGCGGACCACTACTATGGCAGAGTCACTGCACTATGAGTTTTCACTGGGAAGGAAAATGTTGCCATCGTGGTAGGAGCAGCAGAGTTGGCAAAAGAAACCGAGCCAGAGGCATTTCAGCTGGTGTCTCATCTTTCCCTGGCCTTCCTTGGCCAGGAAGTGAAATCCTGCGATTGCTAGCTTCCGGCTTCCCTGTGCAGTGGCTCACCCCCAACCCCTACTTGATCTAATAGACCTAGACATTAACCTTGTCCAAGCACCAGCATGAAGTGTGGGCACGGTGTGTGTCACTACCCATTCAAGCCAGTAGAAGGAGCCTGAGGGCAAAATACGTCAAGTCTGTAGGTGCCACTAAAACAGACTGCTCCTAACTGGTTGGATTAGAAAAGCTCAAGTGAGCCCAGAGACCCAGCCTGCTTGTCTCTAGTGCCACAGCTGCAGAGATGGTCACAGGCCGAACACGCCCTAGGAGAATATGGGCTTTGTACCTTGAGGCCAGGTCTGCACTAAAAAGTTAAACCCAGCCGCATTGCTCAGGGGCATGAACAATCCTCACCCCAGACCCAACCTAGCTCCCGGTGCGCAGTGCTAGGTTGATGGAAAAATTCTTCTGTTGACCTAGCTGCGGCCTCTCAAGGAAGTGGTAGGGGAACCCCTGCCATCAGCGTAGGTAGCGGCCACAGTGAAGCACTCAAATAAATCAAATTTCAAATAACACTCCACATGTTATCTCAAAGGAGCTGAATATTTTACTATAGGTGGAGCTGGGAGCACCACCTAGAGTAAAGGTTGCCTGATGCTTCCCAGTGTAAGCTCCTGCTTTTAGTTACTTATAACTTTGCCAAATTTCAAGCTGTTAAGCAGAAATTTCCCATACTGAGTGTCTGCTTTAGGCTGATTTTGAGGGGGAAGATTTTAGCCAAAATGGCTCCAATGTTTCCAGTAATGAGGCTTGGGAAAAATGTTTAAAAAAAAAAAAAAAAAAAACACTAGTGACCTTTTATTTGAAAAGATTTAGCAGGGCCCCTATCTCCTTCAGAGCCATGATCCCCTGCCAGGCCCAAGCAGATAAAGGAAACTCCTTGATTTGAATGCAAAAGTGAGAAAGGGTAGGGAGGGGTGGCTAGGGAGTAGATTGGGATCAAGAGCCTGGGCTGGTGGAGAGAGACTGGGGCTAGAGATGGCGGGAATGGATGGGAAAGGGAAACTCGAATTGAGAGGTGGGCTGGGGGGGAGACTGGGATTGCATACCAATGGGGTGGGGTAGGGGGAAGGAGTGGAGGGAGCGGGAACGCAGATCTTACAAGGGGCTGGAGTGAAAGGGGAGAACTGGGACTGGCCAGGCAGAGACTGGGACAAGGAACCAGGGTTGTGGGGAGATCACAGATTGGATGAGAAGCCCAGGAAGGAAGACTGGGACTAGGATCCAATGGGGACAGGAGACCAGAAGCTGGGGTTGGGGTGAGACACAGACTGGATGAGGAACCGAGAGGTGGGAAAGTGAGACTGGTCGGACAAGGAGACTGGAACTGGGGAGCCCAGAGGGGGAGACTAGGACATGCTGGGCAAGGAGAGTGGGAGGAAAAGCCTGAGGAGTGGGACCTGGAAAAGGAAGCAGGTTGGGGGCAATGGGCAGAAGAGCCTATGCCCCCTAAAGCACAGTCCCCTCCAAAGCATGGAATGGAACCCACAATTCCTGAGTCTCTCAATTCCTATGCTATGAAACCCATTGGCAAAGTGTCCCATACCTTTTTAGTGCTGGACCCATGTAGAGGATAACAACCTACCAACTGCTATCAGTTACCTCATTAGCTCAGTGGCAGGGGTTTGTGCAGTACATCTAAAGGGTCCAATCCTGCTGATAAACCATGTAGGACTAAATATGATACCACTTGATGATATTTCTGGGGGCAGTTCAGTTTAATTTTTTTTTAAAACCTAGGAAATTACACACAAACATGTTATTTTACAAGAACACAAAGGTTGCTAAGTCATGCATTCAGAAGATAAGACATGCCAGAACTAAGGTTGCCCACGCAACCTTAATTTGGCCCCTTCTGCATATGCATTATGGTACAGTCATGAGTTACATGATCACATGCTATTTTTCCCCATAGATCCTAGAAGGTGGAGGGCTCAATGAAGGAAAGAGATTGAGGTAATGTGTTTGAAACTGGAGTAGCTGCATCAGACCACACTTTTCACAAATGCACCAACTGTGCAAGAAGGGTCTAAAACAGCATAGCTACTAGAATTGACTGGGAATTTGATGGAAAATGCAGTTTTACAACAACAACAACAAAAAACCTGATTTTGCAAAACTTTTCAATTTTCTGTCAGGAAAATAGAAATGAAATTCTGTGTTTCAGGCCAGGTCAACCCAGATTGAAACATTTCAGTTTGTTGAATAGAATCAAAGTTTTTCAGGTCAGTATAGTATTAATCTCTTGTCTGCTTGAGCTGCCATAGTGTCTCATGGGAACTGTAGTTTGGATACCTAATGCCACCATTCTTCTTTATTGAATGGCATCTCTGACTGGACTACATCTCCCATGATGCACTGTGGTGGACCCTGTAACTGAACCATTGTGGGAGGGCCTTGTGAGTTACCTGATGGCAATGCATCATGGGAGATGTAATCTAGCTGGGGATCCCAGTCCCATAGAAGATAATAGATCACAAGACATTCAAACAAACAAAACCATTTGAATTTGGAAATATGAAAACAGAAACGTTTAAATTAAAGGTTTTGAAGTGAAACGTCAAAATTTGCCATTCTGGGAAAAATCTCCATATTTCAATTTTTCCTCCTGATTTGGGCCAAAAACAAATTTTGAAATATCATAATTTCTGATCGGGCAGAAATTCCAATTTCACCAGCTCTCATAGTTCCCTGAGTCTAGAAATTCCACCATACTCAAGGCCTCAGTTAGTGACCTGAAGGCCAGGACTTGCCCTATCACCATTTGAGACGGTCAGTCCTGAAAAGTGCTTGAGACCCTGTCTGAACAAGTCTCACAAAATACTGCTAGTCTATTCTTGGCTCCATTGTCTGCCCCTGGGAGCCAGTCCCCTGCCTTGATGAATCTGCAGTGCCATAACACAACCTAAGCGATGCCATATGAGCCAGTGAGGAAGGTGCTCAGAATGCCAAAGGAAAATTGCATTCTGCATAACATTCAACACAGTGTGACTGTTACAGCCAGGATGGTAAATAAGTGACTTGCAATTTTCAAGACAGTAAATGTTTAACAATCATATTGTTTAATGTGTGAAAGACAATTGACAAAGGGCGGGGGGGGAGAAATGGAGCTTATGCGTCTTTTCTTGTTTGGTTCTTGAGGATGGAGAAAAACAGCCAGAAATATGTTTTGAGATTTTTAGGGTTCTCCCTACCCCCAATCTGCATAATTTTCACATTAGACACCAAGGTCTGCCCTGGGAGATTCTATAGATGACTAGAGCTCTACTAGGATTGTGACACTGAAAATAGCAAAGAAATGAAAACTGATTAATAGAGAGGGAAAGATTATATAAACCTCTGTTTCTTGTTTTAACTCCTATTCAGCACCGCCAGCCCTTTCAGTTAAGAGCAGAGAAAGTTCCCAACTGTAGCACTGTGTCATCCAAGGAGTTCTCCAGCAAAAACAGGAAGATTGATGTTCCTGACAACAACAAATATCAGACCCTTCCAGACCACCACTGTATACCATAAAGAAGCAAACCAAATGGACACAAACACAGGTCATCTTGATAGGAGAATCTTGTGGCTATGAGTTAAACTGAAGTCTGGTCAAAATGAGAAACAGCCTTTCATGGTTAATGAAGACTGTGGTTTGTTCAATAGGCTTTAAGGGAAATAATATATTAAGTGGTGAAAACCAAGAATAATCTACCTCCACTGAAGCCAGATGAGCAAAACCCAATGCAGTTTCATCTACCACAATGTAGAAATAATAAATATTTGATAAGACGCATCATACAGAGCTGATCAAAGGTTTGCATCTGTCTCTACTGCCATTCAGTGATAATACAGGCTGCTTATTTGTCATTGCCAAAATATGTATTTTAAGAAGGTGTTGGGGAGCTGAATTCACCAGGTCCAGACGCAGCTGAGGTCCTTGACTGGGAAGTGCAAAGGAGTATTACAGACCATTCCACTGATTCCAATGGGGTTTGGATTAGAGACAGTATAGGGATAAAGTGCCAGTCCAGCAAGGTGCTCAGGTGAAATCAACCCATTGATTTCAGTGGGAAATCAGGGGCACTCTCCACCTGGAAAGAGGAGCATGGCAGGAGGCCTTTCATTGTAATCAGTGGGTTTGACTTCAGCCCAATCATCACATGGCTCTTTTGCATATTGAAATTCCATTGGTTGCAATGCTTTTACAGTAACTATATTATATAGTCTTCTGATGTTATCGTAGCAGTGCAATGTCTAAAGTGTTCCAAAGCTGGATCTTTTTTTATTAAATATATTATGTTTCCCCTAAAGCATAATCCCCTAGATATAATTATATCTATTACCCAAATGGTGGAAGAACAGAAACAAACAGACCAACCTGTAGTCTACAGAGCACTTACTGGTGGCTTGTGGAAAGTTAATTCATCCCATGGTGCTATCTTTTCCCTGTCTCCAGCGGCTACGCTGCACTAACAGAACAATCACCTTTCCTCATGTTCATTTTTTATGCAGGCAATTACCATGGTGGTGTTATGTGATCCTGAATGGGAGGGAAAGTACTCACTAGACAATCTCTCTAAGAAGGTATGGCCTGATCTACGAAAAGTTTTGAGAGCTTCCCAAAGTAGACGCTATCTGCCAGGGAACAATCAGAGCCCCACTGTATACATCCCATCATGAAAATGAAGATTGTCCCCACACCAGAGAATTGATAAGGGAAGAACTGAGGATATCATCTATAGACTAATCCACCTGTTACTGTTTGGAGGTGTGTACACACACCTCCCCCATCTCAGATCAATCTGAATAGAACTGCAGTTTCTTTGGCCTTTAAGTGAAACTTCTTCCCCCACTCTTAGTTCTGTTTCATTGGCAGCTACAGAATAAAAGTCAGATCTGATGGCTGTCATCACCAGAAATCTGTGTTTAATCATTCCAACAAGGGGTTATTTCTGAAGAACTTTTACAGTATATGCTATGGTTGGTTGCGTGAATTTAGTTCTGCTGTTTGTAAATGGGAATACTGTCTGATTTCATTTGTTCATTAATTTGACAAATAGCATGTGAGCATGTAATTAAAAACCAGTACAGTAAATGCTTACTCGCAATAGGGCAGCGTTAAGGCTATGTTGCAGTATCCTGACTTTCGAGGGCTTAGCTGTGCAACCCTAAGGTTTTCTTATTGCATTTTTGCTGTGTGGAATTTTGAATGATCTGGTGAGGGAGTTCATTCTGGAGAGAGATTGGGAAGAAAAGGGCCAGGCAGACAGGTCTGATGAGTGAGAGGGACGCCACATAACAAGCAGGTGCTGGGAAGATCTTCTAGGTGCAATACGATTAGAGTAAAGTAAGTTTACTTTCATCCCAATTCTATGCACCTTTCACAGATGGTAATTTTCCAGATGGAAGGGTTCATTGCATTCATGTACCCCAAACTGTACATGTGCGTGATCCAGCAGGGGATGCCAAAGCAGCCCTCACAGAGCCCTGCTGACATCCATGGGGCTCCATGTGGGGGCCAAGGTCCAGCCAGGTGGATCTGACAGCACAATTGAGGGCCATGCATATAGCAAAGGTGGAATACCACTCTGCACTTGGCTATTTTTCCCTTGTGTGGACAACAGAGAGGCTTGGACATGGCAGTGACTGTGACTTGAGACAGTGGATTGCAGTGGCTAACTGCTTCTGGCCCCTGCACCACCTCCAGCCTGGATTTCTGGCTATGTCATCATAGTGTCACATGCTGCTCTGACCTTTCTGTTCCCTCACGTGGGCTGGGAAACTAGGAAATATTTCCTACTGCAGGCAGGCGGCTGGATGGGCCGTCCCAATACACCTTCATTACCCTTGCCTAGGCCACAGAGTGCCTGAGGGTTGGACCCCTTCTTATCTTCAGACCCACAAAGAGAATTTAATTCCTTATCTTCGGGCTACACTATCTGGGAAAGGGTGGGGGGGGAGATCAGAGACTGGGGAGGGTCTCTGCTTCTCCAACATGGGAGGATCCTCTATGAGCCAGGCTGTAAAGGGCTTGGATCCGCAGTGAAAGCTCTCCTTGCTGAGTTGTGTCAAGCAGCAGGGAGCTGGGGGTAGCAATGAAGGAACAGACAGGCTGCAAGGGCAGGGCGGGAAAATACCCATGGGTTGCACCTGATCCTGTAATTGCTCATTTGCACCAGGCCATGAACTTCCAAAATGACCTCCATATTTGGCGGTTCCCCCCCTGCTCAAGCATAAAAGTTTCTGAAGAGGCTCCCCTGCTTGGGACTGAGCCCCTGGGTGACATCCTGGCCCCAATTAAGTCAATGGGAGTTATGCTCAGTGCTTAAAGAGAGAATGAGGTTTGCAAGGTCACAGACACAGAATTTTTTTTTTTTTAAATTCCCTGGGATCCCTGAGGTGTGCACTTTAGTGTCTTGTCTTGCCAGAACTGCTGCTCCCAGATGATGATAGACACCAAACATACTCTTTTTTCAGACCACTTTAAGCACTGGTTTTGTCATCGATTTAACTGGGGCCAGGATTTCATGCCTCACAGAGAGAGAGAAAGAGAAATGCACAGTTTTAGGCCCTGTGTATCCTACTAGGTCCCAAATCTTGCAGCCCCACTATCCCTACAGCAGTTTTGGAGCCCCGGGGGGCTGGCAATTCCAGGCCATGGGCTAGCATGGCTCCTTCCCGTGGATGGGGGGCAGCAGGAGAAAGATAGGCACTTAATTTAGCAGAAGCCCTGGGAGTTCAGCTTCAGGGCATCCCATGCCTGTACTTCGGTACACCCTCCTCCTGCCCCTCACCCTGCGGGGAGCCTGTGTGCCTGCACACTGGGGCAAAGGCTAACTCTGGGCAGCAGCAAGAGGGGGGGGGGCTGCCAGTGCTTCTGATTTGGCTGGCATCCCTTGGGCTACCAGCGCTACACCTCCACTCCCCACGCTCTGTCCCCCTCCCCCGGGGGCCCGCAGCTCCACGCCTCCACCCACCCCCCACGTTCCCTGCCCCGCCCCCCAACCTCTGCACTCGCAATGCCCCCCACACCACTGCCCCCTGCACCACTCACCCCCAGTCCTCAACTCCAGCCCCCGCGTGCAGCGGGCCCGGCCCCAGCCTGGATCCCTCTCCCCGGCCCTCCGCAGGCCTTTGCCGGCCTGGGGAAGCAGCGACCGGGGCCAGTTCCCGAGTCCGCTGCTCGCCTCCACCCCCTGCTCCTCACCCGCCAGCCCCTCCTATTCCGGAGCCATGTGGCAAGGACAAGCCGGGTAACCTCTGCACAAGGTCACCCCTCCCCCCGGGCTGCCGCGTCCCGCACCTGGGCACCCTCCGCGGGAGGCTGGAGCCGGGCTGCGGGCGAGCTGGGACCCGGGAGCGGCACGTGCCAAATGCAGCCCGGCCCGGAGCTCACCTTGCCAGAGGCCAGGCGCTTTGCGGTGGCTGCCGGCCTTTCAGCTCCGCCGCCTTGCTCTCCACCTGCTGCGTGGGACCTGCGGGGAGACAGCGGGGTCAGGGCGGGCACGACCCCAGGCGCGCCTGGGCATGACCCACAGCCCCCCGGCGGCACATCTCCCAGGTCAGAGGGGCAGGCAACGGGGCACGGGGGACTCCCTGCCACAGGCAACGTGGTGCTTGAGGAGGGCGCGCAGCCAAGCGGGGCGGGGGAGAGCTCAGAGGAGCAGCACCGGGGGAGGGGAAGCAGATCCTCCTGGCCCCGCTGGACAGAAACAGGGGTGCACCCCCCCCGCCCAGCCTGCTCCCACCAAAGAGAAGCAGCTTCCCATTTGGCTCCCCCCTTACCTGTCCTTCTCTGGGTGGCTAGCTTGCTAGGTCCCCTGGTAATCGTGTACATCATGTGCCCCGCAGCTCCAGCTGATCGTGTGGCAGGGCTGGAGGGAGCCCAGCTTTACTGTTGCGGTGGGGAAATGTTTTCCCGGCTCCCGGAGCGGGCCGCTAACAGAAGACGGGTCTAGCCAGAGCTGCCTGTTGCAAAACTCTTCCAAGATGCCTTTGACTTTAACTTCGCTGCGCAGAGCTTGGGACAGACAGCGATTCCCCTTTAACAGGCAGAGGGAGGCCGTGAGAGACAGCAGCATGTATGCAACACGCCCCCCAAGCCTCTTAAAGGGGCAGGTGGCGCCTCTGCTTCATTATCCAACTGCAAAACACCTAAGGCGCCCTGGATTCTGCTCACTGAACGAGGGGAAATAGAGTGGAAGAAGAAATGGGGCCTGGGGCTCCTCCCTGTTCTCTCTGCATTTGCTGGGTGAATGAAATCTTTGGTGTTGATTAACCGTTTTCTGTTTTGTAGCTAAGCCTCTTTGGCTGCTGCTAAACAGTTGTTGCCAGCCAAGCAGTGCCTGATATTAATACACAGCCATTAAAAATAGTCCAGACAAATAATCTTAAAAGCTACCACCAAAGGCAGGACGTTGGGGATTTCCCGGCCACATGTCTGCAAGGTAACCCCATGACAGACAAACCTGTGCAATTGATCTTTATTTACTGCACTGTGCCCTCAGGCATGACTCAGGGAGCACAGACATAAACTAATATAACACCTGGAGGTACATATAAATCCATCCCTTTTCAGAGGTGGAAACAGCCATTGCATTGCAAAATGCACACTGGGATGTTGTTTCTGCAGATTGTCGTCCGACACAGCACAATTGTGATGATGTGTTGCAAGCTGCAAAGGTTATTTTGGGGCTAGGATCAGCCTTGTGCCTATCCCCACCCCAAAACCAGTAGCCACCTTTGAAATGGGATGTGCATGTGCTGCCTGCTAGAGGCCTGGCCAGTCCATCTCCAACTGATGTCAGTGGGGGTTTGATTGAACCCAAGGTATGGAGGACACAGGCAGGGCCGTCCTTAGCCATAGGCAGAATAGGCAGCTGCCTAGGGCATCACTAGGTCTGGGCACCGCTCTGCCGGGAGCCTGGACAGATGGGAAGCAGTGGAGCATGTAAGAGCAGGGCTGCTGGATCCTAGAGAGAGATGAATGCAACACAGTCTGAGGGGGTGGGATTGGCTGCGGGGGGTCTCTGGAAGGGGTGGGGGAAGGAACTCACCAGAGGGTGACCAGATGTCCGGTGATTTTAATAGGGACAGTCCTGATTTTTGGTTCTTTTTCGTTTTATATAGGCTCTTATTCCCCCCACCCCCCGTCCCGATTTTTCACATTTGCTGTCTCCTGGTGCCGCGTTAGGTGGGGGTAATTGGTACCTATATAAGACAAAGCCCAAAATATCGGGACTGGCCCATAAAATACAGGAACATCTGGATCTGGTCACCCCTAGCCTGGGGAAGCGCGTCTCTCCCCTGGGCTGGCAGTGATCCATCCATCGCGGGGGAGCTGCAGCAGGGCAGAATGAGCTGCTGTGGCTCCCATGGGTGCCCGTCCTGAGATCAGATACTGTGCTAACTATCACCATGGTCCTGTTGGGCTGGCGGTGGTGCCTAATTGGCGTGTGATCGGGACTGAGGTTTGCTTGCTGCTGTTGCCACCCTGCACCCCAAGAGGTGATTTTGGGGTCCTGCAATTGTCCCACACTATCTCCTCCTCTCTGCAGCTGTTGGAACCAAGCAGGCTGGCGGGGTGAAGCCAAGCATGGAAGCCAGTAACTGCATTGCCATTTAAGATTGCATTTTAACAAATTTGTTGGCTAAAAAATGCTTGCTAACAATCCTGAATTCAATTTCAATATTTACAAAAAAAAAAACAGAACAGAAAAAACAGAAAATGAAATTGTTGACAATTATATTGTGAACAAGTTTGGTATGGGAAGGGAGTTGTGCCAGTTTTCATCAGAGAAACAAAAAATGTTGGCTGACTCCCTATAGCCCTGTTAGCTGCTAGAGCCCTCCAACAACTGTAAATATCTTATCTCCTTACTAGTGTATAGAGCAAGGGGGTGCAACCCTACGGCACATGTGCCAAAGGTGGATGCGAGCTAATTTTTGATGGCATGTGGCGGTGAGCTGAGTGGCTCAGCCTGCTGCAATGCTCTGGGTTCTGGCTGCTGCCCATTGCCATGATGGGGTCCCGGGTGCCAGCCCCCCAGCACTGCTTTGACTGGGGACCCCCAAGGACTCAGGCTGGTAGCGGGCTGAGAAGTGGCAGCTGAGACCCCGGCTGAGCCACTCAACCTGCTGTCGCCGGCCATTCACTCAGCTGGTAGCGGGCTGAGCAGGAATAAATTCAATGAAATAGGAAAACAAGGCAACTAATTGACAAAGTGCAAGACCGATGAGCAGTGGTCCAAACTTTGCGTCTGGCGGGTGCCAGATAAGGAACTGTGGTAGTGGATGAGCATCTGCCAAAATGCCGCCGAAATTCGGCAGATTCAGCAGCAAAAGCCTCTGGATGACGCGGCTATTGGTGGAGTGGTGTCATCCAGAGGTGTCCGCCCGCCGAAATGCCACCGAATTTTGGCAGCATTTTGGGGGATGCTTGGTCCGCCAGCCCAGTAACCGGGTGCACTGAGAGGTCCCTGCAGGCGCCCATGGGCACCTGCGGGCACCAATGTTGGGATCCCTCACCTTAGAAAAGCCTCCGGAAGCAATGGCGACATTTTGATTAAATGAACTATGAAACTGTGTATAAGAATTGAGTACACTGTCACCGGTGTTGCCACATGCAAAATTGATGGACATTGGTACAGTTAGCTCATATCAGCAAAACTTGTTGACATACTATCCTAATGTGTACATTGCCACTCGTATTCTCCTGACAATCCTGTAACAGTAGCATCAAGGAGAACGGAGTTTTCTCAAACTAAAAAGCTATTAAAAACTATCTCCGCTACTACAAGAGTCCCAGGAACAACTTGACTGGTCTGCTGTTCTTGCAATCAAAACAAGACATCACTTTGTCTTTGTCATCAATGACATTATGACTGTTTTTTGCAGCCAATAAAGCCAGAAATATTGCTTTTAATTAAAAACAAATCCTTGTTTCAATACCTCTTCATAGAAGTTTCCAATAAAATGTTGACAAATTAAAAAAATTGTATTAGTTGCATCATTCTGTCAAATCAGAATTTTTTCTATAGTGCTACTTCTTTAGTGCTAGTCCATCAGCATTACAATGTTTTGTAACATTAAGTTAAACTAGTTTTAATAACATGCATGTGGCAAGTTTTCCAATAGCGTAAGCTTATGTTTGTGTTGCTAAGAGCAAGATAGGCACAGGGCACCAGTTTAATAATCCTGCCTAGGGCACCATAAATCCTAAGGACGGCCCTGGACACAGGATTTCCCCAACAACAATCTAGATGACCCCCAGAGCATGGATTAAAATCAGGACAGCTGCCAACCCAAGTCTTTCCCTGGTTGTGCCCAGGGTATTGCAGCACTCCTGGGATTGCACTCAGTGTAACAGAGAGCGGAATTTGGCCCACCAAAGTCACCCAGCCTTCTGAAACCCCCGCTGCCTTAGCTCTCCATGAGGTAAGGAGAAGACACAGGTACAGCAGCAGTAACTTGCTTTGGAGGGTGGGAATCAGACCCATTGTGGTGACCTAAGGCCTCTGTCTCTAATTTCTGCAGTTCTATTGGCATCCTAACCCATGTGTCTAATCGAGCAGTAAGTTTGGTCCCATGCTAACAACATGTTAGCAAAGTAGCCACTGAGCTTTCAAAGGGTTAAACAGCAGCCAAAAGCTGGTTCCTCGTGGATTAATAAGTCTCTCCTGGAATGGAGAAAGGGCAGAGCTGGGTGAGACTTAGGTGCCCAGCAGTGAAGGTTACATACAGGACACCTCACCCCAGTGTCTATAGGGGTACTATGGAATGGGAGAATTTCTCTGTTGTGTTAGATTGTTTGTGAGACTGTCAGAATATAAATAGGGGAAATGCCGTTTTCATCAGTCATGAACTGGGGGGGCAATGTGGCCTAGTCAGAAATCTGGACACAGGACGTCTGGTTCCTAATCCTACACTTCAACTGTGGGTAAGTAATTTCAGCCCACTGTGCCTCAGTTTCTCCATTTGCATCAGGAGTGTAGGAATTCCCAGCTCCCAGGGGTGTTTGGAAGCTTAATTTGGTCATGTTTGCTGAGTGCTCAGAGATCAGAAGGGCAAAGTATCATTATTAGGAATGGGTGGCTTGCTTTCCCAAAGCAACATGAACAAAAAAAATCCAGTCCCCAGTAGTTTTATTTACATATTTGTTCATTCCTTTTATGTAGTTTTTCTGCACTGACCTAAAATTTCAGCTGTCAGTAATACTTTAGCCCTCAGTTGGTGTAAATCAGTATAGGCCCATTGAAGTCAATGGAAATAAACCAGATTACACCAGAAGATGATCTGACCCTTATATGTGTACAAAGCTTTTCATCCGTAGACCTCCAAGTACTTCATAAAGGAGGTACAGACGGGAAAACTCAGGCAACAGAAAAGCAATGAGTGATTCTTTCCCAGGCGAAACAGAGGAGAAGATGGGAATAGAAGGTAGGGCTCCCCTGACTCCTTTGCCCCAGCCGCCACTGCCTCGATGCAGTCACTTTAAGCTTATTTGCTGCTTCTCAGACCTGAACTCAGATTTTACATGCTGATTGAAGAATTAAGACGTGGCTGTAATGAGCAATTTAGGGCCCAATCCTGCAAACCTTTCTCTCATGAGCTTCAGTGGGGCCGCTGTACTTGCTTGAGCACAGGCTGCAGGCCTGAGCCCTAACTGGCTTTTAACAGCTGAGGGCTGTCATGGAGGTCTGTGTAAATACAGGGGAGATTGATGCAGTCAAATGCTTTAGCCTGCACCCTTCAGGTGCACCCAAGTGACTAGCATCCAAGGAGCAGGGCTAGTAAGTTGGCTGTGAGAGACTGTGCATACGCTGGTGATCTTCAAGCAAATTAGTTGGTTGACTGGAGAAAATAAAAGGAAACAAAGGCCCCATTAACCCATAAGGCAGAGGAAATGCTGTGGAGTCCCTGGCACATTCTCTTCTGTGGGACAGATAATGGAAGAAGAAGTGTGTGTTTCACTCCTTTAACCCCGGGTCCTGTCAGACCCGAATCGATCTTGGGGGAGATGCTGTTACAGATCCCGTGGGGCCCTGCACAGCATGGCCGATGTACCAGCTGTGCAGCCAGAAGCTCTCCCCAACACAGCTGTTCCCAAAGCCCTAAGGTGAGGTCCTGTAGAACAGAAGGGGGAACAGTCCAAGCTAAGATAGTCCCATGACTCTGACAGCCACTGCTCAATGGAGTCTGCGGAGCCAGTGCTCAGGATGGACGTGGGGGTGTATGGTGCCTCCATGCAGGGTTATGGAGGGGAGCACAAGACCCTGAACAAAAATATATTTTGGGAGGCAGCTGAGCTTCACTCCCAGGGGATAGATCTACTGCAAACCATCCTTGCCCCCATGCCCTGGAGAAAGCCACTATTTAGACTTCCCCTAACAATCAAAGACACTCACTGGAAAAACCAAGGGATTGACTGGCTCCAAATGGCTGAAAGGTTCCCATGTGGAGAGGGCCACATCTAATTTGTGTGCAAAGACAATAGTCTCTCTGTTTGTGTGACTCTTGAAAGGGGCCACGTTCAGATCAGGTCATAGCCGAGCCATTATGTGGTCTTGGGTCAATCCAAGGCATAACCCATAGGCCTCTTATTCACATGGAAGTGACACAGGCTTTGTTCCACTAGGAAGGCTATCTCTATTCACTCTACACCATGGCACAGAAATACATGGGTGAAAACAGATTAGGTTCCTCTGGGCGCAAACCATTTGCTGCCGTCATCCAGTGAGATTAGAAAATGATTCATTTGAAACATAAAGGGAAATAGTTTTACATACAATGCATAATTAACCTGTGGAACTCACTGCCACGATGGATTTTTGAGGCCAAGGCCTTAGTGAGTTCACACTAAACACCCACAATCAGATTAGATAAGATACAACACTGACAAGAGATGATAGCTCTCATGCTTCAGAGACTGAGGCCATGTCTGTACTACAGGCACTGTAGCAGCATAGCTATGGCACCATAGATATGCTAATGTAATCCTCTAGTATAGATGTAGCCCAAAGTGACGGAAGGGGTTTTCCCATCACTGTAGGAATCCCACTTCCCGCAGCAATGGTCACTAGTTCAGCAGAAGCATTCTTCCATCAGCTTAGCTGTGTCAGCTCTGTGTGTTGGGTCAGCCAGGCTAGGTGGCTCGAGGGGTGTGTGTGGATTTTTCACACTCCTGAGTCATGTAGCTACGGCAACCTACATTTTAAGTGTAGACCAGGCCCAAGACAACCTCTCACTGATGGGGCTGAGAAAGAAAATTCTCCTATGGGAGTTTCTTCCATAATTGTCCACTGTGGAGTTTCTTTCACTTTCCTCTGAAGTAGCTGTGTGGGCCATTCTCAGAGACTGAACAGGATGGACCACTGGTCTACCTTGAAGTAGCAATTCCCTCTGTCAAATGTTAATCACCAAAATGCTGGCTCTGAATTATGTTGTCCTAAGCCGCTCTGTACACTGTAAGGAAATGTCATTTCATGTGTCTGCCACTCTCTGCTGTTGACAACAGGTCCCCAGTCCAGGATCTTCGTCACACATTGCAAAGGTCAGTGTGGTCCATTTGGCCCAAGGCAGGCTGGGAGCTATGGAAAAGTGCATGGTAAACACCAGATTCCTTCCAGCTCCAATCTGAGTTAAATAATCAAAAGAAGGACTTTACCATTCTGTGTTTACACAGCAGAATCCTGCTGCTGGCTTGTTCCCTGCTGTCCCCAGGAAGACAAAAAATGCCCAGTGGAATTCAGTCCAGGCTGGAATAACAACCTGCAGAATCAGTAATGACTTTCAGAGCCCCAAATTATTGAAAGGGGGCAGAAATTAGTAGCCATAATATTCTGCACTTCCCTGTCGTTTGAGGATCTTGAAGGTGGGCTGAATATTATCAGCCTTATTTTAACTATGGGGAAACTGAGGTACAGCAAGTTTCCCAAGGTCACACAATGAATCAGTGACAGAGCTGGGAACCAGGTCTCCTAAACTCCCACGCTCTTGTTCTAACCACTAGATGATGTCTCCCCTGGTCCCACTGCTGGAAAAGGCTATCCAGGGGAATACAAGGCCCCCACATGCCAGCCAGCATTTCTTGCGCCCCAGGTCAGACCTGGTTTAAAGGCAGTTTCCAGTTCAGACTTGACAAGAAGATGCTTAGTCATTGGACTTTTCATCAGGTGTGGCCTGCCTTTGCCTCACAGGACATCCAGGTTCCAGGGTGACCTTGGGGATTCCTGCTTTTCTAGCCAGTGAGGGCTGGGACTCTGGGAGCACTGCAGCACTGACACCTCTCTGCAGGGGAAGGTTCATTTCCCTGTGCCCTTGGATGCCTGCGAGTGACTGGCATGTGCAGCATTGCAGCCACCACCCTTTCTGGCTGCAATTAAGGCAGGCAGCACAGCCCAGAGCTGCCCTGTAGGGCGGGGTACATGGGTACACAGAGAAGCAGAGACCGATTGCAATGACGGGAGAGGGCTGCCAAAGATCAGGATTCGGACGAGCTCTCATCTCAGATTGCTGACCCAGATCCTCAAAGGAGTTATGTGCCTAACTCCCATTGCCTAAGCCACTGCTTATGGGAATGGGAGGTTGTAATATAGAAGGAGGTGCCCCACATGCCCCTGTTGGTCTGGGTAGGACAAAGGGGAGGCCAAGCCCTTTCTCAGCTAACCAAAGTCCAGCACCACTGGCAACGCACGAGTATGTGCGTATTCCTGCCTTTATTTCATATGAGATCTTGTGTTCTGAAGCACAGAATGAGGAGCTGCAGGGGTTTGCCTTGGCCTGATGGAGCATGCAGCTGGGGCGACGTGCAACCTCTGGAGTCTTCCGGCCCTGTCACTCCTGCCCCTCGGGCTCACGTGCAGCTCATGGCCAGGAAGGTCAAGAGCTGGGTGAAAGACACTTGGATTCACTCAACAGGCTCGGGGTGGAGGGATGAGCTCCGGAGTGGTGTCTGATGCCAGCAAGGGCAGTGAGACGCTGTAAGACAGCGTGTACTGCTGGAGAGGATCAAGGTCTCTGTACTGAACATTTCTTCAGTGTCCTTCTAACTGAGCTACTCTTACTAATGCTCCCCAGAGTGGGTAGGCAGGACGCTCTAGTGCAGTGGTTCTCAAACTTTTCAGTATCATGCCCCCTTTTTAATTTTTGAGAAACCCTCATGCCCCCCACCTCTCTACCATCATACAACCCCCCTTTTAAGAAATTCAATTCGTAATTTAAAATTAAAAATAAACACAAAAACTTGGCACACTTTTTTTATTTAAAATTAAAAATAAACAGTTTTTCTTGGCACAAAAATTTAATAAAAATTAATTTAAAATAAGAACTAGCATAAACAAAACAAATTTAATGTGAAGGATGATGCTACATTTACTTCATGAGTGGGAAATCCTAGGTTTGAAAGATGGAATTGCGCAATGCAAATGGTTTTCAACATCCAGTCAATTCCTTTGTTTCGTTTTTATTATGATTAAACTTGAAAAAGCTTTTTTCACAGAGGTACTTCGACGAAAACGGAAGAATAATATGTAGTGCGTCTTCTCCAACTTTCAAGTAAATTGGGAAATATTTTACCCAAAATTCCTCCAGGCTTAAGTTTTCTAAATTATCTGTCACGCTTGAATATTTAGCTCTTCGCATATTTCATTTCGAGTGCTTGTTCTTGCCATACTTCTGGCAACGAATCAACATCAACGATGAATGGATTACATGCTAGTTTATGAATGGGGTTCCTAGAAAAGTTGTCTGGAAAATAGCGGATGAATTTATCAGCAAGGCAGTCCAGATGAAACACAATTTTGTTCTTTGCATCCTCTTTACAAAGTTCTTGGAAACCTTCATTTTCAGCAAGTGATGGAAATGTTGGAAAAGACGCTTGCATTCAATGTTTCCAAAGCTTGATTATTTCCATAAACACTTTGAAGGCATCGTGGTGCGCTATAATGTTTACAGCATTGTTTCCTTGCAGCTTCAAACTGAGATTGTTCAAAGATTCAGCAATGTCCATGAGGTATGTCAGTGAAAGTTGAAATGTGTGGTCCGTAAATGCACGATATAACTCTTCTTTTTTCTGTTGCTTGAGGAAAATTTCCACTTTGTTTTTCAATTCAAATAATCTCGAAAGCATGTTCCCTTCGGAAAGCCATCGTACCTCCGTGTGAAGCAAAAGAATTTTGATTCACTCTCAAATCCATGCAAAGAGCTGCAAAAAGTCTCAGATTTAAAGCGCTGTTCTTCACAAAATTGATGGCCAAAGCCACGAGTCTTGTAGGTCATCTGGAAGGGTTTTAGCAGCCAATGTCTGTATATGACACAGTGAGTCGTGGTTACGGCTTGATTTTTTTATTTCACCAATGTCACAAATCCAGAGCGACAGCCAAGCATCACTGGAGCACTGTCTGTGCATACACCAACCAGTTTTTCCCATGAAAGTCCATTTTCTTCAAAAAAGTTGGAAATGGTTTTCATAACATCAGAAGTCTTTGACGTGGTTGTCAATTCCTTCGAAAAAAGTAGTTCTTCTTTCACAGTTCCATCATTAATGAATCAAACGTAGACGAGCAACTGACAGCATTGTGCTACATCAGTGGTAGTGTCACATTGAATTGCAAAAAAAGGAGAAGATTTCACTGCCTCCACAACTTGAAGTTTTAGATCTTTCACCATGTCATAGATGTGACGTTTCGCGGAATTGTCAGAAAGCAAAATTTCCAATATTTTTGTTTTGCTTTCGGCACCAAGCATAATATCAGCTGTTTTCAACAAGCAAGGCTTCACAAAAGTTTCTCCTGTTATGTGGATTTTCTTGGTTTTAGCGCTGAGCAATGACAGTTCATCAGATGCTTCTACCGCTTTGGCTGATGCTTGATGAAAAGCTCCAGTAGTGTCCAGCTTCAAGAGTTTTCAGTTTTGCAGTTTAGCAGCAAAAAACTCACTAGTTTTTTTTCTTTCAAAGCACTGTGGTTCTTTGATAAGTGTCGCTCAAGATGACTAGGTCTCAAGGCATCATTCCTGAGAACTATGTGGCATACTACACATTGAGGATGATCAATCTCGTTTTTTTCCATGATGGTGAAACCATACTTAATGTAGTCTTCATCGTACTTCCTTTTCTTAATCACGGCCATAGTATACTAATAAAAAAATCTTTAAAAATTTTCCTGATTTGTGAATAATAACGGACACAAGTTTTATTGAGTTATCGTGAATGTTTATTTACTACTACTATTATGTAGTTATGCGTGCTGCTCTATATATACCCCACCACCAGTCCGGCAAGTAGCCGGCCTTGCGCGGTGAGTGGTGGTAGAACAGTCTCGAACACTCTCGCAAGCGAGCTGGGAAGTTCCATTGCTTTCTACATTGTTCTTCAGCCTCCTCACCGACTGAAACAGCACTCCTACACGTCGAAAGGCAAAAAAATAAAAAAACCTCGCATTTTGTGGTATGAATTTTGAAAACATTGCAGTTATATATTTTTATTTATAGTTGTATTTTTATTATTATTGTACTTTATGTTATACCTTTATTCTTGTCTACTTATATTCATAATAAAAAACGAGAAGATTGTTAATATTTTATTGTAGTTTAATATAGGGGGCCTGTAATTGGACAATTTTATTAATAGTTATTATGTATATAGAATATGTATAATTTATTGTCTGTTGGTCTGTTACAGAGTTGGGCAAACTTTTTGGCCCAAGGGCCACATCGGGGTCGTGAAACGATATGGAGGGCCAGGTAGGGAAGGCTGTGCCTCCCCAAGCACCCTGGGCCCCGCCCCCATCTGCCTCCTCTTGCTTCCCACTGCCTTACTCCCCACTCAGAACTCCCGACCCATCCAACCTCCCCTGACCTTTGTCCCCCTCCCGGGATCCCACACCCCTAACCATCACCCCCCCGGAACTCCACTCCGTATCCAACCCCCCCTGCTCCTTGTCCCCCTGACTGCCCCCTCCCAGGACCCCCTGCGCCCCCCAGGACCTCACTCCCATCCAACCCCCCTGCTCCCTGTCTCCTGACTGCCCTGGCCCCTATCCACACCCCCACCCCTTGATAGGCCCCCCGGGACTCCCACGCCTATCCAACCCTCTGCTCCCTGTCTCCTGACTGCCCCCCCCGAACCTCTGCCCCATCCAACTGTTCCCTGTCCCCTGACTGTCCCCCGGGACCTCCTACCCCTTATCCAACCCCCCCATGCCCCGCTCCCCACTCCTTATCAGGCCGCTCAGAGTGGCAGGCCTGGCTTATTGGAAAGCCTGAGAGATGGGCAGGTGCAAGCTGTGCTGCCTGTGCGGCAGCATAACTGCAGGGGAGGGGGAACAGCAGACGAGGGACCAGGGGCTAGCCTCCCCTGCCGGGAGCTCAAGGGCCGGGCAGCCTCGTGCCCCCCTTGGAATTTCTTCATGGCCCCCAGTTTGGGAACCAATGCTCTAGTGCATAAGACATTGACCTGACTGGGAGAGCTGGGTTCAGCTCCCCACTGTGCAGGGCCGGAGCAAGGAAGTTTCGTGCCCTAGGTGAAACTTCCACCTTGCACCCAGCTAACCCCCCACCCCCATGGCAGCTAACTCAGCCCCCCACCCGGGGAACTCCCCCGTAGCAGCTAACCCCCCCCCCACGGCAACTAACCCCGCCCAAGGAGACTCCCCCTATCCCTCCACAGCAGCTAATCCTGCCTGGGGAGACTTCCCCTCCCCCCACCACAGCAGCTAACCCTGCCTGGGGAGACTTCTCCCCTCTCCCCCCCGCCCCGCCACGGCACCTAACCCCTCTCCGCCCCGTCCTCCCACAGCAACTAACCCCGCCCAAGGAGACTCCCCCTATCCCTCCACAGCAGCTAATCCTGCCTGGGGAGACTTCCCCTCCCCCCACCACAGCAGCTAACCCTGCCTGGGGAGACTTCTCCCCTCTCCCCCCCGCCCCGCCACGGCACCTAACCCCTCTCCGCCCCGTCCTCCCACAGCAACTAACCCCACCCAGGGAGACTCCCCCTGTCCCCCCACAGAAGCTAACCCTACCTGGGGAGACTTCCCCCCTCTCCCGCCCCCTGCCACGGCAGCTAACCCTGCCTGGGGAGCCCGCCCCAACTCACCTCGGCTCCACCTCCTCCACTGAGCACGCCGGCGCTGCTCTAATTCTCCTCCTCGCCCAGGCTTGCAGGGCTGATTGGAGGAGACTTAGAGCTGGGCTGTGTGCTCAGCGGAGGAGGGAGAGTGGAGTTAAGCTGGGGCAGGGAGCTGTTCCCCTGTGCGCCTCCCCTGTTACTGCGGGCAGCCGCCCCCCCGCACTCCGCTCCCACCCAGCTCACCTCCACTCCACCTCCTTGCCTGAGGGGACTTTTAGGCACCCCCAACCACTAGGCGGCTGCCTAGTTTGCCTAAATGCTTGCACCGGCCCTGCTGCTGTGCCATACCCATAGACGTGCTGGGTGTCTTGGGGCAAGGCTCCTAGGCCCAGAGCCTCAAAGGTATCTGGACATTAAAATCAATGGGAGTTAGGTGCCTAAATAATGCTAAGGATCTGAACATTGGTGTATCTGTGCCCCACTGCCCTATCACCCTCCCAGGTGTCACCTGGCTAAAATCCACTAATCCCAGATCCTACAGCAAAGGGGCCAGGTAACTACATAGCTATGGACAAATTGGGGCATCTAAGTAGGAGCTGGAGCAGGGTAGGATTGGACAAAACTCCCTACAGAACATGCTCCATCAAGCCTTTGCAACTGGGAGAAGGTGCGAGCAGGCTGACTCTGTTTTTTGGGGAGTGAGGTGGTGAGTTTTTATCCATCTTGTTAGGAATTGTTGGTTTAATCTGATGCCCGGACACCCAGAGGCGCCTCCACAACACACCACAAGAACGGGGAAGAAAAGGCCCCATGCTGATGACTAAAGTGGACGGTACCCGTTGCTGTGTGTGTGTTTAGATGGTACATTGCCAACTGTTGTAAAGGACATAAAGTAGCCGCTTACCGTGTGACATCCAGCACTCAATTCCCATTGAGGGTGTGGGGGGAGCAAGCTTTGTTCAGTGCAGCCTTTGGAGGTCCCAGGCTAGTCCGTAATGCAAAGGGATCAATAAAGGAGAATGAGAAGTTGGCACCAGGGCATATGAAATACCATCACTTTAGGAGCATGGCTCAGTGAGAGCTCAGTATGTTCTCTTGAGCCAGATGCCAAGAAAAAGCCCAGGAACAGGCCAGAAGCTGCTGGGGATTACAAACCATCCCCACCAAAAGTGCACCAAGGAGACATCAGGCTGGATCAATGATATAACAGAGCTGGCGAAGTGAGAGTGGAACAACAAAGAGTTAGTCTGCGGCCCTGATCCTGTGTATTCTACATCTCTGCTCCTCCCAGGCCATGCTCTGCTCTGCACTGCGCTGTAATGGAAGCTGAACACATTTGGCATCTCCCAGGAGGCACTCTGCTCCCCCAGGGGCAGGCCCTAACACAGAGTTAAAAACATCTCTGCTGATTTTCCTGCCTAAGAACACTGAGACATACTGTACCTTGGGGGAGCATCTTGTAACCTCATTTATATATAATTATGATATTGCATATAAAGCAGGCCATGTGAGGTATCAGGGGAAAGGTTATGATCTGCTGAAAGTCATTTTTTGATCTAAATATGTGTATCGTTAATGTGTATGAAGTTATGAAAATTGGGTCACATGGTTGTCATTAAAATATTCTGTGGGTTTGGGAGGCACGCAGATACTAGCTCTCCAGAGACAATGAAAAGGGAGGTAATCAACACCTGGGTGGGTGCTGAACAGCAGACATCACCAGCCATTGTCAAGTAAAGGAGCTACAATGCAGTGACTCACCTTCATAAGGCCACACCAGGGGAATTGCTCAACCCTGATTGAGGGCTCAGCAATGCCCACCAGACATGCCTGGACTTATGTTCTCCAAGCACAGGGACCGAAGGTATAAAACAGAACAAAGGGGCCCATGCTTCACCTTTCTCCTGCCCCCACCTATGCTGCAAGCAACAAAGACACTCAGAAGAAGACTGAAGACTCCAACAGAGGAGATTGGCCCAGATTTAAGGGACAAACCTGTATATTAAGGACTGAATATCCAGTGGAGTGAGAAAAACTGCTTAATAGATGTTGTCCAGTCTAATAGGGTTGAGAGTTTAGACTGCGTGCTTAATTTTTATTTTCTTTTGGTAACTAACTCTGACTTTTTGCCTTTCCCTGTGTGATTCATGAAAAGCTCTGGGAGCATTCATGCAATCTAGCTGGGTGGGGGCTCCACCTGCAGTTGTGCTAAGTGATAACAGGGCCTGGAGGGGTTTGCCCCTTGTCACTAGCAAAGCATTGTGAGAGACAGCCCAAGCTGGAGAGTTAAGGGAGTACAACAGTCCCAGGCTGCACCCCGGGGATCCCATCACAGGCACAATACTGCTCCCAGCCAGCGGGAGCCTTGGCTGTGGGAAGTCAGTGCAAGCAGATTTGGGGCCCATATAGAGTTAGGGATTGTAGGTTCCCTTGCCACAGCTGCTGATAGCAACACCACCAAGGTATAACATTGCTACTAGCCCTACTCAGCTCTAGGGGTCAGTGATGACATCACATGTTGCCAGGGCTTGACAGATAGGGGAAGGTAGAACTGAGGGGTAAAGCAGCAGACTGAAAACCAGAACTCCTGAGTTCTCTTCCTTTCTCTGACTCCCTAACTGATCTTTAGCAAGTCACTTAATTCATCTGTGCCTCAAGTTTCTCCAGAAAAGCATGCCTGTTTGGTAAGATGTTCTGAGCTGCTCAGGGGGAGGCACTATGCAAAGCCGTCCATCTTAACCACTGAATAGTTTCTTTCAACAGCTGGCCCACTAGTGTGCTCAGGCCTGTAGCGATGCAACAACTCACCAGCATGGAACCTTCCTGCTGGTCATCTCAGACAGGGCCGGCTCCAGGCACCAGCATTCCAAGCAGGTGCTTGGGGCAGCAATCTGCAAGGGGCGGCAGTTCCTGTTGTTTTGCCCCCAAGCAGCGCGCCAAATTGCCGCAGCGGACAGTGGGGGAAGTCCGTGTGCCATTAGGGCAGCACACGCATTTCCGTGGCGGTGGCAATTCGGCATCAGCTTCTGTCTTCAACCGGAAGACAGAAGTTGCGCCGCCACGGATAGCCGAACATAGAAGCTGCCGCCAAATTGCTGCCGCTGTGGAAATGCGCATGCCACCCTAATGGCACACAGACTGCCCCCCGCCATCTGTGGCGGCAATTCAGCGCAGTGCTTGGGGCAGCGAAAACAGTAGAGCCGACCGTGATCTCAGGAATTAGCTCTTTCCAGCGCAGAGTACCCTCTGCAGGCCAGTGTCTCACCTGTCACTGGTCCCGTGTCCCTCCCAGACCTTGGTGCCTTTTGCCCAGGGGTTCTGCCCACTACAGTACCCCCTCACTCTGGGTCTCCCCTCCCAGGGGAACCCCCAACCCCTTATCCTCACCTTGCCTCAGTGGATACTGCCAGGCTCTATCTAGCCCCTGCTCCCTGGGGCAGACTGCAGTCTGTAAACCACTCATCATCGGCAAGGAGAGGTTGGACCAACTGCCTCTGCCTGTATCTGGGCTGCCCCTCTGCAGCCCTAGTACCCTTTTGTGGGCCCTTAACTTGCCATGCAGCCTCGGGCTTTGCTAGGCCAGAGCTCCCCAGCTCCCTCTGCTCTTTCCCAGTCCTGCTCCACCCTAGATACCCTTCTCAACTTCCCAAGCAGCCAGGTCCTACTCTCTCTAGTTTCCTAGAGAGAGTGTTTGTGTCTCAGTTGCTGGTCCTCAGCCCTCTTATAGGTGTGGCCTGATTGGGGCGTGGCCTCACCTGTGGCTGCTTCCCCCAATCAGCCTAACATTTCTCCGCCACAGTCCTCTCCAGGGCTGCTTTAACCCCCTCAGGGCAGGAGCGGGGTGAGTATCCCGCTACAAGGCCATAGCCCACCGTGTTGGGTCTCCTGGTTTCCTTATATCTCCCCCATCTGTCTGTGTCCACCCAGGGGCTCAGCTTTCTGTGTCCCCTGGGTGTGCATAGCACCTAGCACAATGGGGTCCCAGACCAATGCAAATCATAAACAATAATAATAACGTATGCCTGCTCGCATCCTTTTAAAGCCTTCCTGTTTGTCCCTTACTCACTGGGGACTTTAAGCCTATTTTTGCGAAAGGCATTAAAAAAGGAATCCATAGCACAGAATCCATTTTTTAAAAAATTATGATTATTTGCACAGGTGCTTAGAACTGTTCCAAGGTTCATGTTCCACCAGCCTGGCCTATTTGAACTAGCAACTGTCATCACCACAGTGAGATTCCCCTGCCTCTGGGCCAGAAGTGACAAGTGTTTGCTGAGGAAGGCTCATCAAGGGAGTCAGGAGGGTTCTGTCTATTTGCTTAGGAACTGTATCTTTTCATCCTGCACCTCTTGCAGCTAAAGGCCTGGCTGGTGTCTCATGTCTGCCCTGGGGCTCTGGCACAAAGTTGAATCAGTTCAAATAAAGTTTCACTTAACTGTGTGGTGCCCGTTCATCGCTGTGTAATTCCACTGGCTTCAGTGGAGCGATACCAGAGATACTGGCTCTGTGTCTGTAGGAAAGACCCAGTCCTGCACCCATTGGGCCAGATGATTCGTCACTGGCCTGCCCCAGTGCAGTGACGTACACTGGGAGGAGTGGGGGGTAGAATGCTCCTTCCCCCCAGGATTACATTTTGGTTGTGGTAGCTCCCACAAAGTGCCAGCTGCTTTCCAGACAGGAACAGGTGATCACCGCCCCAATGTGAAAGACAGACAGACAGGGAGATGGAAGTCAGGAAAACAGAACAACAAAGAGGACATTTTTTTTAAACATATCAGTGAGATTCCTGGTAGGCAGCAAGCACAGCAGAAGGGAGTCTGGCTTAAACATTGCCGGCGCGGGGGCGTGGCAGGTGAGCCCAGGAAAGTGAGGCCAGGCAAGGAGACGATGGCTGGGTGAGAGACTGACAAGATCAGGAATAGAGATAACAGGCAATAATAATGTGCAATAGTTCTGTAATGTCCTGGGACCGACACAGCTACAACTACACTGCATACAAGGTCAGCAATGTGGAGGGAGGGAGGGACAACCAGAGAAGATAACTGGGTAGAGGCAGAGCTATGGATAGCCTGGAAGGAGGTGACAAGTAGTTTACATTTGAGGGGACAGTGGGTGGAGCCACTAAGGGAAGGAGTTACCTGATCACACCCATAGGCTGGGAGCAAGAAGGTACAGGGGCAATTCCCCAAGAGACTGGAGTGGCTGTAGAAATGCTGGCAGGGCAGGGTGTGGCCTGGGAGGAGCAGAGATAAGTGGACCAGTTAGAGCGAGCCTGAAGGGAGCAGAGAAGGAAGTTGGAATCACTGCACAACACAAGTGTTTTTTCCAAATTCCTGGTACAATTGACAGTAGCTGGTTTGATCCACAGTGACAGGTCAGGCCGCATGTGAGATGACATGGCCGGACGCATGTGTGCGCTCACACCACAGCTGTTAATATGGGGCGAGTTACACACTGCCAACACTGTGTAATGGTGCTGAGAGGATTAGAACCCCCCTTAACTGCATAACACATCTGCACTCCCTCCTTGGAACCAGACCCATTCAACGTCACATCTTCTCCTCCCTGGCTTGATGTGCAGCTGGTGGGAACTCTCATGTTTTGAAGCCATGTTATAGGTAGAAAGAGTGGCTGGGGGAGGGTCTGATTCAATGACCCCCTGCCTCCAGGCTGCGTCTGCCCACAGAGACCCCAGAAGCTGACAACGGCAAAACGTTAGCAGAGAAATGTTGACTCTGCAGATTCAGTGTGAAGCTGACTGTGGCCCCCAAAGAAGACACTGCCGGGTGGAGGGGGAGCTGAAGAGGGCTGGGTGGGGGGGTACAGTTTCTATGGCAATACCATACCATGACACCTTTACTTCTGCACTGCTGCAGAGTGGCGGCCCTGCCTTCAGAGCTGGGCACCCTGCCAGCAGCCACCGCTCTCCGGCAACCCAGCTCTGAAGGCAAAGAAAAAGGACGAGCAAGGAAAAATCACGGACACTTGTGTGTGTTTCAAAAATCCACTCAGATGGAGATTCGGGGACCAAAAAACAGGTCATGTTGGGGAAAATCTGAATGTAGGATAACCCTACCCAAACTGCCCCATCATGGACTGAGAGAGCAGCAGGCTGCAGCCTAGTAATCGCAGACCCCGAGTTTCCAATGTGCTAGGACAGAGAGAGAGAGAGTGTGTGTGTGTGGGCCCGCGCGCACTCGATCCCTGGCTCTGCGCCACCCCGCCCCGCCCTGCCCTGTTCCAACCCCTCCCTGGAGCACACCGCATCCTCTCTCCTCCCCCCTCCCCCGAGCTTCTTGCATTCTATGAAACAGCTGGTTGGGGAGGGAATGGGAGGCACTGATCCACAGGACCCTGGCAGGCAGGAGGTGCTGCGGGGGCGGGGGCAGCTGATGGGGGGGGCGCTGGCATTTTTTCCTCATGGATGCTCCAGCCCCAGAGCATCCACGGAATCAGTGCCTATGCTAGTAGTGGTGGGAGCATCAGGAAGCCAGACAGCTCTTTGGCTCCAAGCTCCACTGAGCCATTTGCCTGGGCCCTGACAGGGCCAGTGTTAGGGAGTAGCAAACAGGGCAGTTGTCTGGGGCCCCATGCCACAGAGGGGCCCTACAAAGCTAAGTTGCTTGGGCTTGGGCTTCAGCCCAGGGTAGGAGGGCTCAGGCTTTGGCTTTCTGCCCTGGGCCCCAGTGAGTCTAATGCCGACCCTGGGCCCTGATCTTGGGCTGGTTTGATTTACTTGTGCCTGGATCTGAGCCAAGCCAGGCAACTCATGCTGCATGTGGGCTAAACTCCCCAGCTACAGTTGCCAACCCTCCAGGCTCATCCTGGAGTCTCCTGGAATTAAAGATTAATCTTTAATTAAAAGTTATGCCATGTGATGAAACCTCCAGGAATAGGCCCAACCAAAAGTGGCAACCCAATCCCCAGAGGAAATGCACATAGAAAGGAGATGGCAATGTGGGGCAGATGTTTGAAATGGACAGGAGCATAGCAGCACCATTAGCTTGGTGGCATCTTAACACCCTGTGACATGAGAGAACAAGACCCATCTGGCTCTGTGCCTTTCAGGAGCTCTGACAACCTCAGCTTCTACGGGAGGGTGATGGTCACCCAAGCCACTTGTGGACGCAGGCTTTGCCTCAAAGGCAGGGCTGGCTCCAAGTTTTTTACCATTCCAAGCAAAAATTTTTTCCTGCGCATCCCCCATCCCATCCCTGAAGCCCCAACCCAACTCCACCCCATTCCAACCTCTTCCCCAAATCCCCGGCCCCGCCTCCTCCCTTTGGCGCACCATATTTCCCCTCCTACCCCTCCTTCCCAGGCAAGCCTGGGAGGGAGGGGGGAGAAGCAGAGTGGTCATGCGCTTGAAGGAGGAGGCGGAGGTGAGCTGGGGGGGAGCGGTTCCTCTGCCCACCCCCGGTTACTTCCTCCAGCCCTCCCTGTGCCCCCCCCCCCACTAATGCAGCGCACCTCTGCTCAGGGCTGGCTCCCGGCTTTTTGTGCCCCAAGCGAAAAAAACAAAAGAAGCCGGAGTGCTGCCCCTTGGAAAGTGCTGCTCCAAGCACATGCTTGGAGCGCTGCTCCTAAAGCCGGCCCTGCTCAAAGGAGAAGGAAGATGAGAGAAAACTTGCCACTCAGCCATAGGAGCCAGACCAAATGTGAGCATCAGCTCCTTGGAGAGTCGGGGGGGAGGGGTCTAGACAGGAGGAGCCACCTGAAAAATACACTTGGAAGAGTGGTGGGACAGTGGTTGTCAGTGAAGGGCCAACAATTTTGTCCAGCATTAAAAAATTCTCTGCTCCCCAAGAAGCATGAAATGCTGACCCGCCACTCCCTGACGCAAAACTCTCCCCTGCTTCAAGGGGCCGGATTCGCTGCCCCTCTGCCTCTTGTGCTGTGATGGACACCAAGGCAAAGTCCTCTCTTTGACAGGCAGAGTTAGGGTTTCGACTGTCTCATCTAGAGCTGTGAGAGTCAGGGGGAGGAGGGAAGAAAAAGCTTTGGGAAAAAAATCTTTTCCCCACTGAGGCCATATATGGAAAAACTGGAAATTTGGGGGGAAATTGGAAAGAAACTCTTATATGAAATATTTTCATAGAATCATAGACTTTAAGGTCAGAAGGGACCATTATGATCATCTAGTCTGACCTCCTGCACAATGCAGGCCACAGAATCTCACCCATCCACTTCTGTATCAATCCTGTGTCTGAGCCACTGCAGTCCTCAGTTCATGGTTTAAAGACTTCAAGGTGCAGAGAATCATTTTCTCTTAGAATGAACAGTGAAAGAGGAAAGCAAAACTTGTGCATTTCCGAGCATACATTAGCAACTGTGTAACTTATATTATACTGTTTACAGGATGGCTGATTTTATCTACAGTTCTGACCCTTACTGTCTCTATGATGATAATACACTGTTAAACAGTCTAGTGGTGTTGTTACTGAGAGGTTTGGCTGGATAGCCAAAATTACTGTTAGTCCGTAATATTGTGCTCTGTTAACCACATTATAGTGACATTCACTTTCTGAACTTTTTCTTTAGAAACATGAGTTTCTTCTGTGTTGGCATGATAATGTCAGATGACGTTTATTCACACATTATTGCTGGGCCCAAAGGATCGAACCTTCCCTTTTGTTTACAGCAATATTGATCTTTTCAATGTTCAACACTTTAGATGTTTTTTCTATTTGCCAACTGTTTAAAAAAACCAAAAACCTCTGGATCAGCTACTTGCCGGCATGAGGAGGAGTGGAGCCACAGCACGCTCGAGGCTCCACTTCAGGGAGGAGGAGGAGAAGAGGCAGGGGTGCGGCCTTGGGGTAGGGTGACCAGATGTCCCGATTTTATAGGGACAGTCCCGATTTTGGGGTCTTTTTCTTATATAGGCTCCTATTACCCCCCACCCCATCCCAATTTTTCACATTTGCTGTGTGGTCACCCTACTTGAGGAAGGGGCTAGAATTGGGGCATAACCCCTCCAGCACCCTGCATGAGCACCCCCACGACTCCAGCCCACACCCACAGCCCTCTGCCCACTCTGACC